>NC_056732.1:1450811343-1451111343 GCF_019279795.1 Protopterus annectens
CCCAGGTGAACAAGATCACAATATAAGAAATGAACAAAACATATTTGCGAATATAAGGATATACCTAAGAAACACATGCATAGTTACAGATGCAATAATATGCTATAACATTAAGTTCAAGAATCAATTTACAATGTCAAAACATGGCAGGAAAATGGAATTAGACTTGAGCTTTTTGGACAAGATATATCTATAATGACTGAAATGGCTTAAACAACAGGAATAGCAGAATACCTTTACATAGAGAGGTATGAAGACATCAGAAGAGGTGAATGTGAATAGTTGCAGGAAAGGATAAAAGTCTTTAAAGGTCACATTTTCACTTAAAACACAATAAAAAGCATTTTAATGCACTTTGGCAGTCCCCCAAAACAAAATCAACACAATTTCTCAACAGAAAAAAATCAATTTCAATTACTTTAAACTGGCCGGAAAATGTTAGCTTTCATTTAAAAGTACAATACAGTCTCGTGCCAGTCCATTAAAACACAAACCCCTAGCTTTAAAATAAATTTTCTGAACAAGAAAGTGTTATAAAATAAACATTTTTTTAAAAACAGAAGTTTTTCCCCCAAAGGGAACTTATCTGCCCAGCAAAGGAATAGCACAAGCTGACTGTCAATCCTTGAATGCCTCACAGAAGCATACTCTTTGGCAGCATGAAAACTCCTGTGTTTTCAGTCAGCTCAGCTCGAGCTGACTGACAGATTGGGCTTAATGAATGCACCCTGAAGTTTTGAAAGCTGGCTGGCTGTTCAGCACATAAACCACACAGCTAAAGGTACTCCAGCAGTGATAAATATGATGATCATCACACAATTTAGGAAGAGTTAAAGGCAATATTTTTGCACTAAGCACTGTATATAGTTTTTTTGCAATGTATTTTCTGGCTACTGATGTTTACTATGTTTGCCTTCTGTTGGTAGCAACAAAATTGTCATGTTTATTTTACAGTGGCCAAGGAGACTGCTTTTAGCAAGAAGAACTGTGTAAGGAACACTGACAGGCTGCCCAGGGTTGGGCGGGAGTGGGGGGGGGGGGCTATTATTTTGTCATGTACAATTAACATCTAATCTGTCATACATATGTGTACTAATGTGTTGAACTTTTTCTGTTTTCTGTTTTGGCCTCTCTTTCTACACATTCAACTGTAGTGCAGGATGTGGAGTGAGTGGCCACCTGGGTCTGCTCCAGCAGATGTGCACCAGCAGTTGCCAGGCTTGTGTTTCAGTAGGACAATGAAGGCTTCTGTGGCCACTTTTTTGCCATATTTATGCCTTCCTTATCTCCCCCTTTTTCCCCATTAATATAATGGCCTGATTTGGCACTTTGCTGAGCTGATCCTCTGTGGCCTACTCACAGTGCTTGTGTTGCACCTATGGTGTGCTTCTCTGCAAGCCTGAATATGCATATCAATCATATTACCTTACTATTCTTAGAATGTTGGGCACATGACCACCAGTAGCAAGGCCACTTTACTACTTTTCAGTAGAAGACAGCTGCAAGAAATATGCATGTTCTAATTTGCTATGCAGCCTTTTTTCCCAGAATATTGGTATTTTTGCTGGTTCTAATATACACCTAAACTGCATCAGGTCACATCAAGCTTACACTGTCCGATATTTAGCTCTAAGGCATGGTACTGCATCCCTTCCTGAATACCCCACTGTCTTTAAGCTGCCATGTTTTAAACTACCTCACCAATTTTGCCAAGTGCCATTTCGTCTTACTGCATCTGATTAAGTTTTAACGGGGGTAATGCACTGAGCCCTAAGGACCTACTTCAGTCAGTGTCTGGCTGCACAACATTATCTTCTTTCGGGTTTTCCCCATTAAGGGTCGTCACAGAGGAACAACAATCTTCAGAATGATTGGCAGTGGAATTTTTCTGGTGTCGAGTTGCCAGCCCGATGTCCAACCTTCCACAGAAGGCACACACACACGCACACGAACACACGCACACCTACGGCCATTTAAGAGCGTCAAATCCACCTAAAGCATGTCTTTGGGATGTGGGAGGAAACCGGAGCACCTGGAGGAAAGCCACGCAACTGCAGGGAGGACATGCAGACTCCACATAGAAGGCACCCAGCCAAGACTCAAACCAGAGAACCTCTTGCTGTGAGGCAACAACACTAACCGCTGCACCACAGCGGCCAACCTCTGACTGCATACCATAAAGAAGAAAACATTCATACAGTTTGCATTACATAAATTTGCAACTGTTCTACCCTGATTGATGCTATCACTTGACTCTCCATCCCCATACCTAGTACCACTTAACTATCTCCTAGTACCACTTAACTATCTAGCCTGTTTAACTTCTCTCTTCCTCCACAAGAAATTAGAAGTTATGTACCTACCATAACGTTCCATGTTAGTTGTCTTCTCTCGCCTTCTTTCTTGCTGGATGGGTTCGGAGCCGATCCTCGGCTCCGACTTGGCACTTGCTTTAGCTTGAGAACTCCTTTTACCAGCTCGAGGCAACCCTATATCCCATGATGCAAGGCGGAACTACCTCAGATCTCGTTTGGTAGCTAACCTACCCTGCTAAGGACTAACCTAACATAATTAGGAAAACAAGTTCATAATAAGAGTCCTCATATGAAGGCTCAGGAGGAAATCAACCTGATAGGAACTCTTCAAGATCTGTCCAGGCCAGGGGGAAGGAGGGAGGGACGCAAGAAAGAAGGCGAGAGAAGACAACTAACATGGAACGTTATGGTAGGTACATAACTTCTAAATGTTAAGTTGTCAATCTCGCCTTCATTCTTGCTGGATGGGACCACGTCCCTAGCACCTGTATCCCGGGTGGCTCAATGGAACAGACTCTTGAGAACTGTGGAACCAAAACTGGCCCTGTCTCTGGAGGCCAAGTCTAACTTGTAATGAGAGACAAAGGTATGAGGCGTGGCCCAAGTAGCTGCTGCACAAATGGTATCAATGGGTAGTCTATCCTGAAAGGCTGCAGAAGTGGATAGACTCCTGGTTGAGTGTGCTTTTGGTTTAGAAGATAGCTGCTTGCCTCTGAGAGAGTACACATAGGAAATGGTGGAAGTCAACCATCTGGATAAGGTCACTTTAGAAACTGGAAGACCTATCCTGTTTTCTGCATAGGAGACAAATAATTGGTCCGATTTCCTGAATTGTTTAGTTCTATGCAAATGGTACCTGAGCTGACGATGGACATCCAAAAAATGAAGCTTCTGTTCAGCTCTGTCGGAATAGTTTGGGAAAAAGACTGGTAGAACTATAGATTGGTTAATACTGGTTTGAGACACAACTTTGGGGAGAAAGGACGGGTTCGTTCTTAAGGATACCCTGTCCTTATGAAAAACCAAGTAAGGGGAACGAATGCAGAGAGCTTGAATCTCGGAAACCCTTCTTGCTGAAGTGACAGCCAGTAAGAATATAGTTTTCCAGGTCAATAACTTCAAAGAACATGAAGCAGACGGTTCGAAGGGAGGTAGCATCAAGGATGCCAACATTAAGTTTAGATCCCATTGCGGAGGAGGATGCTTTATAGGCGGCTTTAGGAGAAAAACTCCTCTCAGAAAGGCCTTGCATAATCTATGAGACATAATGTTATTGTCATGCAAGCCAACATGATACTTGGAAATAGCAGCCAGTTGAACTTTAACTGTAGATGAAGAGGATCCTGAATGAAAAACCTCAGCCAGGAAATCTAAAACAGAATGTACAGGAGCAGTAAAGGGATCAATATTCCTGGAATTTGCCCAAATAGAAAACGTCGCCACTTGCTAGCATAAACAGTCCTAGTGGATGACTTTAAAGAAGACACTAAGATGTCTCTGACTGAGTCAGAGATCATCGGTAGCCTGGCTAGGGAAGGAAGTGGAGCAACCAAGCAGTGAGGTTGAGAGAATGAATGGCCCGGTGCTGCTGACCCGACTGGTGGATCAAGAGATCCGGAACTGGGTCCAGATGCCAGGGCTGCACCAGAAGGTGACGATGCAGAGACGGAAACCAAATTTGTCGAGGCCAAAAAGGGGCAACGAGAATCAACTTGGCCCTCAAAACGGTGGCTTTCTGAATGACTTGTGGAATCAAGGGAAAAGGAGGAAAAGCGTGCAGAAGTCCCGGGCCAATCCTGGGTTAGAGAGTCTCTCAGGGTTGGCCTGGAAGGAAAGAGGGTGAAAAAATCGGGGCACTTGTTGTTTTGAGGAGTAGCAAAAAGATCGCAACAAGGAGTGCCCCACTTCAGAAAAATCTGATCCACTACAGATCGATTGAGAGACCACTCGTGAGGCATCAGAATGGATCTGCTCAGCCTGTCCGCCAAGAGGTTGGACCTGCCGGGGATGTGCATTGCTATCAGAAACCGATGAGAGGAGATTGCCCATTGCCAAAGTCTGAGAGCTTCTCGACACAACGGATAGGACCTGGTCCCGCCCTGCTTGTTGATGTACCAGACCACGGACATGTTGTCCGTTTGTACTGCAATAGTCCCCGTGAAAAGAAAGTCGTTGAGGGCCTGCAACGTTAAAAGCACCGCTCTCATCTCCAGGACATTTATGTGCAGATGGTATTCTATGGGTTGCCACGTCCCGTGGACCATCCTGCCCTGATAATGCCCCCCCCACCCGATCAGAGAGGCATCCGTAGTGACTGTGGCAACTGGAGGAGGGGGAACGAAGGGTCGGCCCTGATGAAGAAGAGGGGAAGATATCCACCAATTCAGATGAGTTCTGCACAACTGTGTGACTAAAATCTCGTGCCTCATCGGGAGACTGTGGTACGACCACTGAGTGAATAGCATCCACTGCAGAAGACGCATGTGGAAGCGAGCCAGTGGTAGAAGAACAATGGCCGCAGCCATAAGACCTAGAACCTTCAGTATAAATCTGGCTTTGACCTTGCTGCTCTGCAATAGAATCGAGCAATTTTTGGATGTCCAGAATTCTTTGATCTGTTAGTCTGGCTAACATTTTGACGGTGTTTAATTCTGCCTATAAAGGTGATAGATTGGCAAGGCCGCAGAGAAGATTTTTCGAAATTTACTGAAATTCCCAAACTCCTGCAAAGCTGCAGAGTGTAATCTCTGGTCTGAAGAAGGTGACACCTGGTGGTGGCGGAGAGGAGCCAGTCGTCCAAATAAGGAAACACCTGGAATCCTTGACGTCTCAGATGAGCTGTGACCACTGCCATGCATTTGGTAAACACTCTGGGGGCTGAAGTGAGGCCAAAGGGCAGGGCTCTGAATTGGTAAAGACTGGTCCCTAGCCGAAAGCGGAGAAACCTTCTGGAGCGCCTGTGAATCTTTATGTGATAGTACGCATCCTGAAGGTCTATAGAGCACATCCAGTTGTCCTTGCCCAGAAAGGGCAGAATGGACTGAAGCGTGACCATTCGGAATCTTGCCTTTTTGACAAATCTGTTTAGACTGCTCAGGTCTAATATTGGTCTCCAATCTCCCGTCCTTTTGGGGACAAAAAAGAATCTCGAGTAGACGCCGGATCCTACCTGGTCTGCCGGCACATTCTGGACGGCTCTTTTTCCTAGGAGCTTTGAAACCTCCTGTTCTGCCAAATCCCTTTGACCGGGTGAGATGTCTGGAAGGGATTGTTGAGGTACGGGATACCTTTCGAAGGGGATTTTGTAACCCTCGGATATGATCGACTGTACCCACATATCTTGTGAGAGGGAATTCCAGGCTACTGGGTACAGCGAAATCCTTCCCCCGACTGCCTCCAAGGGTGGACAGTCGGGCAACACCTCAGGGATGCTGAAAGGGCTTCTCAGGAAGAGACTCCCTGTTGCCCTGGTTCTGAGGACCCCCCCTGCCTCTAGGGCGGCGTCTATTATTGTTACCCCCTCTGCCTCTGGGGGTAAACTGACCACGTGTGTCCGGTGTAGCTCCTTGGGCTTTCCGGAACCACATCTTCCCTCCCTTCTGACCCTTGGGATATGGTCTAGAAGGGGTGGAAAAATGGACTCCCAACGGCAGAAAGAGTTTTACCGTCCTGCTCACACCTGGTCAAGGTATCCTTCACCTGAGGTCCGAACAAAGCCGAACCATCAAAGGGGGTATTAGTGAAGGACGCCTTAAAGGGTCCAAAAATTACAAAGCCGCATCCAGGCTTGGCATCTAAGAGCAACTCCTGTGCCTGCGGCCCTGCTCACTCCATCGGTCGCATAGGATATGAGCCGCATGGAGGAGTTGGATAAGGAATTCAGGATTGCTAGCTGTGAGGCAATCTTTTCTTGAGCCCCAGCAGCAGAAGGATCCTGGACCACTTCACCCAGTTCCTTAAGAATATCTCTTTGAAGCCTGGTGAAGTGACAAAGGTAGTTCAGCGAACGCATAGCAAAGGTCGCTGAAGAAAACATCCGCTTTCCATACCTGTCCATGGTCCTAGAATCCTTGTTAGGAGGATGGACCGGTACTGAAGGATCCGCCAGTTCCTTCTTAGTGGCCGCCACCACCATAGCATCCACAGAGACGCCTTTGGAAAGAAACTGTTTGTCCGTAGGGGCCGTAATAAACTTGGATGGTCTCCTGGGGACAGGTTCCACAGAATCTGGAGCCACCCACGCCTTCTGAGCCACTACCTGCATAAGTGGGTCGAAAGGCGGAGACACCCAGGAGGTGGAGGGTCGGGATCCAAAAGCCTCCAAGTATACCGACTCATCCTCGGAGGGATCAATGGATGGCCAATTCCCCCTCTGTTTGAGGAGCTCAAGGATGTCTGAAAAGGAGACATCCTCAGAGGGGATCGTGGGAACCCTCCGACTCATCTAAGTCGGTATCAGATGTAGTAGACTCGGGAGTCTGTGTGTTTCCTCTTACCGTCCTCTTCCGAGGGGTTCACCTGCCGGATCAGGAGAAACTTCGGAAGAGGAGGAAATTCCCAATGGGGAAACCTGGGGCGATGGATCCCTGGGCCTGAGAGCAAGAGGCTGGCAAAAGGTGTCTACAGGCACCGAAGAGGGAGGAGCTAGAGGGATGGACCGTTGACCTGGCTCAGTAGCCAGGACACTCCTCATCACCTCAAAGGCTCCCCTCCCCAGGAGACCGGAAAATCCCCGATCCGAGGATACAGGAATTCCCGGCTCCACTGAGAGGGAAGGCTCCGAGGCCAATGTCGGTGCCGAGCTTACCAAAGCCGAAGCCCCGAGAGGGAGAGCGGGGTCGGACAAGGGTCCGATGCCACTAGCCCCCTCGGAGCCGACAAGGGAAACCCGACGACCGGATCCCTCCAAGGAAGGCCTCAAGGAGGAGATCGGAGCCGAGGACGACGGAGCCGAAGGATGTATCGGCTCCGGTGCCGAAACAGTCACTGTCCCGAGAAGCTCCGGCTCCGAACTCTGGTGTGGAGTCGGAGGAGGAAGTTCAAGGGGTGAAACAATAGCCGAAGTCTGCTGAGACGGGCTATGGAGCATTTGGGCCAGTGCCTGCGACTTCAACAGCCTGCTTACCACCCTCTCTAAGTCGTGGTCAGACAGCCTGGAAGATCTCGAAGATCGGCTCCGATGGCTCCGCTCCGACAAAAGAGGAGACCCCGGAGCCGAGTGGATACTCTGCAACGAAGGGGACCGAGATCTCTTTCGGGACGAAGTCATCGGAGCCAAAGTCCCCTGAATTCCAGATGGAGCCGAAGGTTTCTCGGCTCCGATGCTGGATAAGGTGTCGGCTCCAGCTGGAGCCGACAAGGCCACAGTAGACAGGGTGTCGGAACCAATCGGTGCCGAACCCACTACTTTGGAAGCAGATAGATCGGTTCCAGCTGGAGCCGATCTCGGCTCCGACGGAGCCGGAGCCACCGGAGGAGGCTTGGATACTGTAGCCTGAACCTTCGGTGGCTTAGAAGGTTTACCAGACCCTGTTTTAGAGGGAGAACCTTCTGGCTTAAGTAAGCCACGGAGGATCAACTTATTCCTCCGTTCCTGCAGGACTCTCTGGCTAAAAGAGTGACACAAAGCACAGGAGTCCTGCAGGTGCAAAGGCCCCAGGCAGTAAACACAAGAAGTGTGACCGTCTGTCAGAGACATTTTCTGACAGCACGAGTCACACTTCTTGAAGCCTGAGACCTTGCCTTCCTTTGACATATTTCTAAGGAAGAAGTCACACACACACCCCAACAAACACACACAATTAATCCCCTAACACACAGACACACAGGTAGGGATTAACCAATGGGGTCTAGGCCTAACTAAACTTTTACACAATTACCAAAGGAATTTAAAAGTTTTTGAACTGTAAGGGAATAGGGTGGTCTGTAAACACACTACGCACTATGAAAGTGGAAACAAGGGGGAAATAAATCCCTAACTAAGCTTTTTTTGACAAAAAATTACTTACCTCAGCTGGCAAAGGAGACCTCTTTCGCTAAGCGGCAAACGAGATCTGAGGTAGTTCCGCCTTGCATCATGGGATATAGGGTTGCCTCGAGCTGGTAAAAGTTGTTCTCAAGCTAAAGCAAGTGCCGAGTCGGAGCCGAGGATCGGCTCCGAACCCATCCAGCAAGAATGAAGGCGAGATTGACAACTTAACATTAACCTAGATACAATTTCAACTTTATCTCAAGAATACTTCATTTTGATCATACCATTTACTAACTATAACTTTTGAATCTACTGTTTATTTGAATTCTCTGTAATGTTGTATTTTTCTTATACTCACTGATATCTTAAATTCAACTCACCTACAATTGACATTGAATCTACAGCTGGACTACCTTCAAACTGGTGCATCTTGCCCAAGTTAACTTGTTTTTGATACTCTGAAGATATAATTTTATTTTTGCTTTTTTTGATAATTTTTTATCGAGTCTTGAAAATATTGCGTCTACTTTGTTGTTATTGTGTACTGGAGCTTTTCTCCGCGGGCCTCCACTGAAAATGGGCTCTGTTCAGCCCAGTGAACTTTCCTAGCAAACAAATGTCAATAAATAAATAAGTAAATAAGAAAATTCAAACAGTTAATGCTATACACCAAATGGCGTGATTTAACAAGGGAAAAATAAAAAAGTGGGACATACAAAATTTAGAGATGCTTACAAAGCAAAAACTCATGCATGCATGCATGGTAATTACCATAACAACATACCAACAAAGCTGAACATCGGTTTACTATAACTGCATTGTGCGTGCTGCACAGCTTTTAGGTATATAAAGTGAAGGGACAGAGAATCTTAGAAGTTCTGAAAGTGTGGATATCAAGGAGATAATCAATTGTTCTGGAAATAGGTGATATGAGCAGCGTTTTGATCTTCACCAAGAGTGGACTCCCAAACTTTAGGTGTCAACTCCAAAGACTGTGTGTGGTTACTGCAGTGGAGTTTGTTACAGTGTCCTTTTAAGGAAGAAGCAACTATTTTGAAGTTAATGAAAATTGTAGTGAGAAGTTCTTATGGGCAATCTAGTAACTAATAAAAAGTACAGTTTTGTACCTACCATAAATGTAGATGTTCGAAGATCCACATTACTGCAGTCCTTACTTATGGGTAGTCCGCTGTCCTCGGTCGGCCCGAATACCAAAGAATTAGGCTGACGTCGGTCACGGGCACCTAGATCTGACATCAGAGCGTCAGGGTATAAAGGCGCATGACCGACGTCATTTCCTCAGTCTTTTCTTGCCCCAGATGTCAGAAGGCCAAACCAGAAAGGCCACAGCCAAAAACAGAATACCTCCCAAAAATATGCCCAACAACAACCATCACCTAAAGCATAGCACCAAGTCTAACTACAGTGGGGAAGGAGGGAGGGTAAATTGGACTGCAGCAATGTGGATCTTCGAACATCTACATTTATGGTAGGTACAAAACTGTACTATGTTCTTCATCTCACATTGCTGCAGTCCTTACTTATGGGTAGAATCCCAAAGCAACGGGAAAGGGAGGATGGTAAAATCATAAAGCATTAGGGGCCGCTAAAATGCCCTGTAAAATTGCAGTGGCAAATCCAGCCCTAGACTTAGAATAAAGAGGAAGGTGGTAATGTTTAGAAAAGGTATGCACTGAACTCCAAGTAGCTGCCTCCAAAATGTCTTTTGTAGCTACCCCCCTTAGAAAGGCCGTAGAAGTAGCAGTAGCCCTAGTGGAATGAGGCCTGATTCCAGCAGGAATCTCCTTACCATGATGGGAATAACAGAAAGAAATACAAAACCCAATCCATTTAGAAATAGTTTGTTTTGAAACAGGTTTACCCTGTGAACCCAAAGCAAAAGAAACAAACAATTGCTGTGACTGTCTGAACTTCTTGGTTCTGCTCAAATAATAACGCAACTGCCTGTGAATATCCAAAGTATGCAAAATTTTCTCCCCTTTATTTTGGGGGTTTGCATAAAAAGTAGGCAAATGAATAGTTTGATTTAAGGCCACACTAGAAACCACCTTAGGCATAAAGGAAGGATTAGTACGCAAAGATACCCTATCCTTATGAAAAATCAGGAAAGGCTCCACTGCCATGAGGGCCTGTAATTCAGAAACCCTTCTTGCAGAGGTAATGGCCAACAAAAAAGCAGTTTTCCATGACAAATACTTTAACTCGGCAGTAGCTGCAGGCTCAAAAGGTTGTAGAGTAAGTTTTTCCAACACAAAATTGAGATCCCAAGCAGGAGTAGGAGCTCTACGTGGGGGTCTTATATTCTTTGCCCCTCTAAGAAATTGCTTAAACCAAGGATGAGAGAACAAAGGAGGGTCACAATCATAGTGAGCAGAAATGGCTGCAGCATGGACCTTTATTGAGGAGAAGGACAAACCCTTGTCCAATAACTCAGTAAGATATTGAAGAGCAACACTTAAATCAGGTTTGGAGACATCAAAGTCCTTTCCATTGCTCCAAATAAAAAATCTCCTCCATTTATCAGCGTAAACTTTCCTGGTACTAGGCCTCCTGGCCTCCAAAATAACATTCAAAACTTGTTGTGGAAGCGGAGACCCTCCAGAGTCTAAAACAGAATATGCCAGGCTGTTAGATGTAGAGACTGAATCTTGACATTGAGGAAGTGACTGTCCTCTTGTGACAAAAGGTGCGGAATCAAAGGCAGAGACCATGGAGGTTCTCGTACTAAGCTCCTCAGTAGTGGGTACCAGTGTTGTCGAGGCCAATCTGGTGCTATCAAAATCATGGTTGGCTTGTCTTGTCTGGCCTTCAAGAGTACCTTGGGAAGAAGAGGCAGAGGTGGAAAGGCATATACATGCAGATTGTTCCAACTGAATGATAGAGCGTCCACCTTCCAAGCTGTGTGATGAAACATTTTTGTGCAAAACTTTGGCAACTGGTAATTTAGTGGAGAAGCGAACAGATCTATGTCTGGAGTTCCCCTTAACACTGTTAACTGTTGAAATACATGAGGATCCAATTTCCACTCGTGAGGATCCACTATTTGTCTGCTCAATACATCTGCTAAGGAGTTCTGTGCTCCTGGTAGAAACCTTGCCTGAAGATTGAGGTGTAGATTGAGAGCAGTTTCCCACAGAATCATCGCTTGCTTGCAAAGAGGGTAAGAATGGGTTCCCCCCTGCTTGTTGATGTACCACATGACAGTAGTGTTGTCTGTTTGAATCAACACCTGCCCTGGGTGCAGTAAATCTTTGAAAGCCATCAATGCAAACTGGACTGCTAACATTTCCTTCAAGTTGATATGCAAATGTTGGAGTTTGACAGGCCACGTGTTTTGCACCCATTTTCCATTGAGGTGTGCTCCCCAAGCCTTGTCCGAGGCATCTGTCATTAGAATCTGACTCGCCTCTGGCCGGGTCACAGAGAGTCCCTTGTTTAGGTGACATTCCTGAGCCCACCACAAAAACTCCTTCCGAATGCAAGGTATTATCTGAATGACAGTGTCTAGATCTTGGCAGTGCTGTGTCCATGCATTTTTGAGATACCATTGAAGCTTCCTCATATGCAATTTGGCATTGGGAAGCACCAGAATACAAGATGCCATGAACCCCAAGGCTTGAAGGACTGTCCTTGCAGTCAGCCTGGACCGTAGAGACATTTGATGGAAATAAAGAGAAAGGCTTCTTTGTTTGTCCGGGGTCAAAAAGGCCATCTGGGAAGCTGTATTCAGTCTCACACCCAGAAAGCACATGTCCTGAGAGGGTACTAGACTGGACTTTGTTTCGTTCACAGAATACCCTAGGCATCTTAACACTGCCATCACATACTGTAGATGATGAAGAATACCCTAGGCATCTTAACACTGCCATCACATACTGTAGATGATGAAGAAGTTCGTCCTTTTCTTGTGCAATAATCAGGCAATCGTCCAAATAAGGATAAATCTGTATTCCTCTTAGTCTGAAAAATGCTATCACTGGAGCCAGAACCTTTGTGAACACTCTGGGCGCAGTAGATAAGCCAAAGGGCAATGCAGAGAACTGATAATGTAAATTTCCAGCCCGAAAACGCAGGTACCTCCTGCAACTGGGCCTGATAGGAACCTGAAGGTAAGCCTCTGAGATCCAGAGTAACCATCCAGTGATCTTTTCCCAACAGAGGTAAAAGTTGTTGTAAAGTCAGCATCTTGAACTTTGGAATGTCCAGGTAAGTGTTGAGGATAGATAAATCCAAAATTGGTCTCCACGTGTTCCCTTTCTTTGGAACTAGAAACAGGCGGGAATAAAATCCTAGGCCCACTTCTGACAGAGGAACTGGCTGTATAGCTCCTATTTGAAGAAGTAAAGAAATTTGTCTGCGAGCCTCTATCCTTTGCCGAGGAGGGACGTCTGGCATGCCTTTGAAAGGAGGCATGGTATGGAAATAGAACTTGTAACCTCTGTTTATAATGTCCAATACCCATTTATCCTGGGTGACTAAATGCCAATTTTGCTTGAAAAGAGCCAACTTTCCTCCCAAAGGAGCTGCCAGGCAAGAAGAATCTGGCAGCTGAAAATGTAGGTCATTGGGCCTGTTTACGAAAGGACTGGCCCCTGCCCTCACCAGCAGATTGAGCAGGCGAACTCCATTGTCTCGGCCTGAAAGTACTCTGAGCTCTGCCCCTACCACGCCTAGATCTACCCCTAGACTGAGAATCAGAAGAAGGGTACGTCCACCCCTTAGTAGGCCATTTTCTACTAAAATTTGGAGGTTGTACCTGCAAAAAATCTTTAACAGTCTGCATAGACTTAGCCTTGTCTTCCATTTTCTTTAAGACTGACTCCACAGGAGGACCAAACAAAACTTCAGACTGTAAAGGGGCATCCAGAATTCTAGACTTAACATGCTCAGACAAATTCTGATCCTTAAGCCAGGCGTGCCTACGAATAACTGAACCAGTGGCAGCCACCCCAGAAGAAGCCTGTAAAGCATCAAAACCACATTGCAAAGAGTGCTTACCCACCTGTTCAGAAACATGCACTAAATCCTGCAATTCTTTACACTCTATGCCCTCTGCCAAAGCATCCACTTTAGACCTTAGCTGAGAAAGGAGGAAATTCTGATACTTCAACATATGAAACTGGCAGTTCAAAGCTCTCATTGCTAAAGTAGAAGAGGTATACACCTTCTTACCCCATCTATCCAAAGCTCTAGCTTCCTTATCCAGAGGAACCGGATTCTTAACAACAGAGGCCCTAACACCCTTAGGCCCCTGACTAATAGTTTCTGGGTCCGCCCTAGGACTCTTATACAGATATTTATGAGCCTCAGGCACCCTGTAATACCTGTCCGGTTTAACTGGGGCAGGAGGCACAGAGTCTGGATTAAGGGAAGTTTCCGAAAAAACATCTGAAACAACATCCAAAACCGGAGGTATAGCTAAGGGTCTATGCTGTGGTAAAAACAAGAACTCCCTAAGTCTCTTCCGTGAATCAGAGTAATCCTGTCCCTCCCACTGAAAATGCTCCCTCATGGAATGCAGAGTTTCTGAAAATGAAAAATCCTCTGGAGGAGAAGCAGAAGGAGTGGAATCCTCTGCATCAGAATCAGAATAAGGAGGGAAATCTTGAATGTCTTCAGCAGAAGACTCTGAATCATCTGAGGCCTGCTCCAAACTTTCCAACTCTGGCTCCATCCTGGGCCTTTTATCAGGAGGGCATAGAACCTCTAATTAAAGTAATCAAATCCTCTGCCATTTTAAGCATGTGCTTTTAGGCACAGACCCTGAAGAACCAGAACTGACACCAGAGGAAGGCAAGACAGACCTGCCCTTAGAAGGAGCCTTAGAAACAGTAGCAGAAGGCCTAACCACCTTAGGCATAGAAGGGAGAATAGTAACCTGCGAGGCCCCTTCAGCCTGACCTGCCTCCTGAGAGGCCACATCCTGTAAAATCAAAGTTTCCCCCTGGGACTCAACAGAAACTTCAGCCGGATCCACCTGTTCAGCTGTAGCTTCTAAAGGTCCGGCGTCCGAAACAGACGAATCATCCTGCCTAGGCTTTAAAGATTTGTCTTTGCGCTTCTTAGTAGAAGCAGGCGTCGGAACATCCGACGGCATATTATAATTACTCCTCTTGCCAAAGACTAACCTAGCACAATCTAACCTCCGTTTTATAGTGCGCTTATTAAACCTAGCACAAAACCGACACCCGACTACGTCGTGTTCCGGTCCCAAACAAGGAATACAAAGCGGTGGTAATCCCTATGCGGTATCTGTTTCCCACAAGAAATACAATTATTCACTTTTTCTGACATCCGTAAGTAACTGAGGCAAGAAAAACAAAATATTCCCCAACGGGGTACTTAGCCCAACTTGGTATCGGTCTGAAACTCCGAAAACGAAAAATTTCAGAACGCCGAACGGCACTTGCAACGCTGCTTCTGCATCGGACCATGCGGCAAAAAAGACTGAGGAAATGACGTCAGTCATGCGCCTTTATACCCTGACGCTCTGATGTCAGATCTAGGCGACCATGACCGACGTCAGCCTAATTCTTTGGTATTCGGGCCGACCGAGGACAGCGGACTACCCATAAGTAAGGACTGCAGCAATGTGAGATGAAGAACATCAGAAGTTTCCGAGTTTAAACAGTCCAAAAAGCAGAGAATCCAAAATTAGATCAGCCCTCTGTTATACTGAAAGCCAGGGAGCCTTGAATAATACTGTGTAATATAGTGTTATCTCTAAAGGGCTGCAGAGATGAATGTACAGAATTGTCTGAAGGTTATTTACATTGCTGACAGGTTATTTTTGGAGGCTGCAGCTGTAACAGGCAGACTACATTGAAGCTGAAAAAGAAGTATTAATTTGCCTCTTACATTTCCAACCCCAGGGCTAGGAAGTGTGATACGTTTCTGGCTCAGAAGAGTAACTCACTGCCTTTCAATACGGTATCTGAATGTGAGGTCTTAGTCTAGCCGAATGCCAGAGTATTACAATAACTTGGGGGGAGGGGGTCAACATGACAGAAAGATGAATCAGTGATGTGCCACTTGAGGGGAATATGGTTTAGAGTCAAAGATAATAGCTTTAGTTTTTTAAGATGCTTAGAAAATTATGTTCTTAAGCCAAATGGACAGAAATATGATGTGGGCTGGACCTATATACGTGCATTTCAGTTTGCAGATGGACATTCCCAGTAAACAAAAACAAATAAATAAATATACATAACCATATAATCAGTATAGAGGAGCAGTGGTAGCTTTGGAAAGTTGAAATGTAGTTTGTTTACAAACACAATGAATAGCAAACGTGAAAAATGTCAACCTTAGGAAACACCTTGTGTGAATGGGGGAGGGGGTTAGTTTCAGAATCTGAGTTTCTGATTTTCACTGAAACTGATCTATGAGCAGACCAGATGATAAACTACAAAGAGGTTTTATTTATTTATTTATTTTCTTATTTGACATATGACTAAAACCTGCATTAGTAAGGTAATCTGAAAAAAGGTTGTAATCGACAAGGTCAAAGGTTTTCCACAATTCTAAAAAGACAGCTCATCTAATGTTATCTTTAGCCAAACTGATAACAGTATCATCATGAATGGTCTAGAGGGATGTCACAGAGCTTCTGCTATACTGGAAACTACACTGATGTCCTGGATAAGGTCCTGTGTTGTTTAATAAAGTAAATACTAGAGTGTGAATGATTTTATTCTGAATTTTCTTAAGGGTCTGGAATAAGAAAATGGGTCTGAAGTCATTAGTGGATTAAGGGTTAGCACATTTGTGCCAAGGCTGAACAATGGCTTGCTCCAAATGTTAGGAAAGTCATTCTGGTGAAGATAAAACAGTAAAGATATGAAGGGAGATTGTAAGACAGCTTTCACAGAGTGATGACACAAGGAAGAAGTCAACCATTGCTGGAGAGCTGTTTATGGGGATTTTGTCAAGGAGCGCATCAATTACATAGTGTGGAATGTACTGAAAGTAGAAACTAAAAAGGTGGGAGGTGGAAGAAAAAGAAGTTATGTACCTACCATAACGTTCCATGTTAGTTGTCTCCTCTCGCCTTCTTTCTTGCTGGTTGGGTTTGGAGCCGATCCTCGGCTCCGACTCGGCCATCTTCTAAAACTCGAGAGCTACATACTGGCTCGAGGCCTCCCCATATCCCATGATGCCTGGCGCTAGATACCCAGACCTAGTTTGGTGAGACTAACAGCAGACAAAATAATGAAGGAATCCTATCCTATCATACATAAGCCCAACTATAGAGACTACTAGGTAGAGTGGGATAGCCAGAGAAGACTCAGCCATTGTAAATCAATAGAAAAACTCTTCTCAGTCTAATAGGATAGGGGGATGGAAGGTGGGATGCAAGAAAGAAGGCGAGAGGAGACAACTAAAATGGAACATTATGGTAGGTACATAACTTCTTTATGTTAAGTTGTCTATCTCGCCTTCATTCTTGCTGGTTGGGACAGCGTTCCTAGCACCTGATACCCTGGGTGGCTCACTGGAACAGACTCTTCAGAACAGTGAAACCAAAATCAGCTCTGCTCCTGGAAACCACGTCTAACTTATAATGCGAAATGAAAGTATGAGGATTTGCCCATGTGGCCGCTGCACAAATAGATTCCATGGGCAACCTAACTTGAAACGCAACAGAAGTGGCTAATGCTCTGGTGGAGTGGCCTTTAGGTTTAACAGGCAATTCTTTCTTCCTCAGCTGATAGATAAAGGTTATGATAGAAGTCAGCCACCTAGATAAAGTTACTTTTGATACTGGTAGGCCTTGTTTGCCCTCGGCATAAGAGAGGAAAAGATGATACGATTTTCTGAAGTCCTTAGTCCTATGCAAATAAAAGCGCAGTTGCCTGTGAACATCTAATTGACGTAACTTATATTCTCCCTTGTTGGAAAGAAGGCGAGAGGAGACAACTAACATGGAACGTTATGGTAGGTACATAACTTCTTTTTCTTCCACCTCCCACCTTTTTAGTTTCTACTTTCAGTACATTCCACACTATGTAATTGATGAGCTCCTTGACAAAATCCCCATAAACAGCTCTCCAGCAATGGTTGGGAAAAAATACAGGAAGGTCAATGGACTGGTTCACATTATTCCCAGAACAGACCTTAGGAAGGAAGGAAGGATTAGTCCTAAGAGCAACCCTGTCTTTGTGGAACACTAGGTATGGGGGACAGATACAAAGAGCCTGCAGTTCAGAAACTCTTCTCGCTGAAGTAATTGCTACCAGAAAAAGTGTTTTCCAAGATAAAAATTTAAAAGAACAGGCAGCTGCAGGTTCGAAGAGGGGCAAAATTAGAGAGGCTAGAATCAAATTTAGATCCCACGGGGGTGGAGGATCTCTAACCAGGGGCCTGAGCAGAGTGGTTCCTCTGAGGAAGGCCTTACAAAGCTTATGAGACATTATACTACTTTCTGAAAGGCCAATGTGAAAATCTGAAATTGCGGCTAACTGCTCTCTAATTGTAGTGGAAGTGGACCCAGTATGAAATTCCAGGATGTGGTGAACAGGGGCTGAAAAGGGGTCTATATTCTTAGCCTCTGCCCAGGAAGAAAAATGTTTCCACTTACTAGCGTAAGTATTTCTAGTGGTAGACTTGTGCGATGATAAAATGATTTCACGCACCGATCAAGAACCCTGGCTAGGGTTGGAAGTGGAGCAACCAAGCCGTGAGCTTGAGAGAATGTAGGGAGTGATGCAGCCCGTCTGATTGATGGATCAGGAGGTCTGGAGCTGGGTCCAGAGTCCAAGGCTGCTCGATAAGATGATGATGAAGGAATGGAAACCATATTTGTCGAGGCCAGTACAGAGCAATGAGGATCATTCTGCAACCCAATACAGTAGCTTTCTGTATCAGCTTGGGAATTAGGGGAAAAGGAGGGAATGCATATGGAAGTCCCTGAGGCCAATCGTGGACTACAGCGTCTCTGGGGGAATGCTCTGGATGTGATAGGAGAGAGAAGTTGTTGCTGCACTTGCTGTTGAAGGGGGTGGCAAAGAGGTCGCAGCAAGGCTGCCCCCATTTGCGGAAGATTTGGTCCACTACTACTTGATTCAGAGACCACTCGTGAGGCATGAGAATAGCTCTGTTCAGCCTGTCTGCTATGACGTTGGATTTCCCAGGGATATACGTTGCGGTCAGAAACCGTTGGGAAGAGATCGCCGACTGCCAGAGTCTGAGTGCTTCTCGACATAGGGGGTAGGTCCTGGTTCATCCCGCTTGTTGATGTACCACACGACTGACATATTGCCCATTTGAATTGCAATTGTCCCGGTAGGACTTTACCCTGCCTGGTGGAAGGCTGGCTGACCTGTCTTTTGTATTTAAGTTTGCGCCTATAAAGATGATAGGCTGACAAGGCGACAAAGCAGATTTTTTAAAATTTATAGTGATACCTAGTCTGGAGCATGTCTGGATAGTATATTCGCTGGCTTGCAGAAGGTGATGCCTGGTGGTAGCAGTGAGGAGCCAGTCGTCTAGATACGGAAACACCTGGAATCTTTGCCGTCTCAGGTGAGCGGTAACTACTGCCATACATTTGGTGAACACTCTGGGGGCAGTGGTGAGACCAAAGTGCAGAGCTCTGAACTGATAACAGCTGGCTCCCAGCTGGAAGCGCAGGAATCTTCTGGAGCGCCTGTCCATTTTGATGTGGTAGTACGCATTCTGAAGATCTATGGAGCACATCCAATTGTCCTGACCCAGGAAGGGTAAAATGGACTGTAGCGTGACCATCCGAAACTTCGTTCTTTGTACAGACCTGTTTAGTCTGCTGAGATCCAAAATGGGTCTCCAGTCCCCTGTCTTTTTTGGTACCAAAAAGAACCTTGAGTAAATTCCAGATCCTTGCTGGTCTGCTGGGACTTGCTGGATGGCCCTTTTTCTTAGCAGTTTTGAAACTTCCTGAACTGCTTGTTCCCTTAGATTGGGTGGAACATCTGAAAGGGACTTGTTCGACAATAAAGGAGCGTGAACAAAGGGAATTCTGTAGCCTCCGGATATAATGGACTGTACCCATTTGTCTCGTGTTCTGTCTCTTGGGTACAGCGATAATCTTCCCCTGACTGCCTCCAGAGGTGAGCAGCCGGGCAACCCTTCAGGGATGCTGGAAGGGCTTGTCAGAGAAAGATTTTCTGCTGCCCTGGTTTTGCGGACCACATCTACCACGAGGGCGGCGTCTGTTATTGTTCCCTCCTCTGCCCCTGGAGGGAAACTCACCACGTGTGTCCGGCAAGGCTCCCTGGGATATGGTCTGGAAGGAGTGGAAAAACAGACTCCTACGGCAGAGAGAGTCTTGCCTTCCTGCTCACACCTGGTAAGGGTATCCTTCACCTGTGATCCAAAGAGAGAGGAACCATCAAAAGGAGTGTTGGTGAAGGACGCTCTGAAAGGTTCCGCAAAGTACCATAGCCACATCCAAGCGTGCCTCCTTAGGGCCACGCCTGTGCCTGCGGCTTTACTCGCCCCATCGGCTGCATACGAAATGAGCCTCATGGAGGAGTTTACCACTGAATTAAGAGTCGCCAGCTGGGAGGCTGCCTTAGCCTGGGCCCCCTCAGCTGATGGATCTTGGAGGGTATCTCCAAGCTCTTTCAGGAGATCCCTCTGAAGACGGGTAAAGTGGCACAGGTAATTCAGGGACCGCATAGAAAAGGTCGCTGAAGAGAACATCCGCTTCCCATATCTGTCCGTCGTCCTGGACTCCTTGTTAGGGGGATGGACAGATGAAGAAGTTTCAGCCAACTCCTTCTTTGTGGCCGCTGCTACCACCATGGCATCAACGGGGACACCTTTGGTCAAGAACTTTTTGTCCTGCGGTACAGTAATGAATTTGGCAGGTCTTCTAGGAGTTGGTTCCACTGTGTCTGGAGCCGTCCACACCTTCCGAGCCACCAGAGACATCAGTGGGTCGAAAGGTGGAGACACCCAGGAGGTGGAAGGTCGGGATCCAAATGCGTCCAGGAATACCGACTCATCCTCGGAAGGGCTTAGGGCAGTCCAGTTCCCCCTCTGCCTAAGCATCTCTAGGATGTCTGAGAATGAGACATCTTCAGGGGGGGATCTTGGGAACCCTTCCGACTCCTCTAAGTCGGTATCCGACGTGATAGACTCGGGGGAGTCAACATGCTTCCTCTTGCATTTCCTCTTGCAAGGTGGCTCCTCTGAATGGTCAGGGGAGGCCTCGGAAGAGGAGGATACACCCAAAGGGGTGTCCTGGAGTGCTGGATCCACACGCTTGGGGTCTGGAAGAGGGGCTGAGGCTGACGCAGGCACCCTAGGGTAAGGAGCCAATGGGGTCGATCGTAGGACTGACTCTGGGGCCAGTACACTCCTCATCACCTTGAAGGCGTCCCTGCCCGGATGCAGAGATGGCTCCGGTTCTGAAGAAACCGGAACCCCTCCCCGTACCGAGAGGGACGGCTCCAAGGCAGATGTGGGAGCTGAGCTCACCTGAGCCGAAGTGCCGAGGGGGAGAGCGGGGTCGGACAAGGGTCCGATGCCACTCGCCCCCTCGGAGCCAATGAGGGAGTCTCGGCGCCCAGATCCTTCCATGGGCGGTACCATGGAAAGGATCAGAGCCGAAAACGGAACCGAAGGAGAAGGTATCGGAGCAGACGGTTCCACGACTCGAACCCCAATGAACTCCGGCTCCGAACTAATAGGATGAGTCAGAGGAGGAATATCTACAGCTGAGGGTGGAGCCGACGCCTGATGAGGGAGGCTGGACAACATTTTAGCTAGGGCCTGTGATTTTAACAGCCTACTGACCACTCTTTCCAAGTCATGGTCCAAAAGTCTTGAGGACCGAGAAGAGTGGGATGAGAGATGACTATGATCCGACTGGAGCAGAGGCGATTTCGGAGACGAACGTATCGACTCCAGAGAAGGAGACCTGGACCTTTTTCGACTCTCAGATGGCTCCGAAGAACGTGTCGGAGCCGACTGGGAGGGAGGAACATCGGTTCCAGCCGGAGCTGAGATGGATGGTATGGATTCACCCAACGACGTCTCCGAACTGGGAGCCGAAGGTTTAGGTGGCCTAGAAGATTTCACGGGCTGAGCCTTCGCCGGTGAATCTTGGGGTTTAAGCAGACCCCTCAAGATCAATTTGTTTTTGAGCTCCTGCAGGACTCTTGGACTGAACGCATGGCAAATCAAGCAAGAGTCCTGCAGGTGCACGGCGCCTAGACAATAAATACAAGAAGTGTGACCATCTGTCAGAGACATCTTCTGACAGCATGAGTTACACTTCTTGAATCCAGATGGCTTAGGATCCTTGGACATCCTGAAAGAAGAAAAACCAAGGAAAAAACACACACACCAAAGGGTTAAGATAACAAACAGCAATAAAAATACACTACAGTTACCAGAACCACTACACTACAACTATAATGAACTATAGCTAAACCAAGTAACAATAATTTTTTTTTTCTTTCTTTTTTTTTTTTTAAGAGAGATAGGTAGAAAAAAAGGTTATCCTCCAACTTAAACGGAAACCTTTTAGAGATAAGGTTCTCCTCTAACTTAAATGGAAAACCTTAAGAGGAAAGAGAAAAGGGGGAGGGGAAACTCTCTGAATAAAAACGAGTTTCCGAGTTTCTGTGGGGAAAAGACACGGATTCAGACATGAACACACTATAATACCAAAGATAACGAGAATTTCTATGCTAAAACTAACTAGTTTTATGACAGAAAAGACACAATATAAAAAGTTTTATACGACCTGAGCCAGTAGAGCAACCTCGCAGCAGGAGCAGCAAATGAGATCTAGGTTTTTAGCGCCAGGCATCATGGGATATGGGGAGGCCTCGAGCCAGTATGTAGCTCTCAAGCTTTAGAAGATGGCCGAGTGGGAGCCGAGGATCGGCTCCAAACCCAACCAGCAAGAATGAAGGCGAGATAGACAACTTAACATGCATTGTTGTGGTTCAGGTGCTTATGACAGGACCGGAAGAGAGGTGGGAGTTTGGAGAAATTTGAAAGGAATTCCCTGACAAAGAGTCAGTTAGCAGTGGGAAAGGTATTTGCTGCACAGCAGCTACTTGAGAACATTCTGATAAACAAGTTCACGTCTTTCCGGAACTGTCTGGAATGAGACAGCAGTAACACCTGTCAAGACCACCAGAAAGTGGCCCTATTTATTTATTTTTTTGCACAGACTAAAGACAAACATTCTCTAGATTCTAGGACTTCAAGTACTTTGGCCTAAAGTAAAGGGTTGTAGGCTGGGCCCACGTCCACAGAGAAGACGCAGAAGGTTTCTACAGTGTTGCTGTTCAGTGTAAGGGAATGAATGCATACTGCAGTAATGTTACTGCAGATATTTGTGATCATAAGTTCAAGGAGTTTGTATGGGGAGGACTCTGAACAGGTCTGCTAGGAAAACACTGTCAAGTTGAGCGTGCATTGGGAAGATTGATATCAAAATCCAAAGAAGAAGTTTATTTTGGGCTCTGAATCACAAATGAACAATTTAATGAGACAGAAAGGGAGACAGGCATGAAATGGCAAGATAAAAATTCCAAGACTTGTTAGGAAAAATCAAAGTAATAAGCCAACTTGAGGCATGATAATTTAGTGTAGTGATTCTAATGCTAGGGTAAAATTAGTATGGGGTCTGTACAACAGAATTCCACTTCCAGACAGACTGGCTGGCCATTGAACCTATATTCATATATATCAGCACTGCTGTAAATGACTGCAATAAGTGTAATGTTTTTAACTTAGCCTCATGGCTCAGCACATGGATAAAAAGGGTCCTGTACCAATACACTCATCCAGTAAACAAACAATAAATACATATATTTAGATCCACTAGCACAAGTATGTACATTTGTTGAGGGATCTTTTCAATGTTACTTACAGAGACAATTAAATATTCCCTGTATGTTTCCCTGTTTACATGTGGATGCTCATGCACATGCCAGCATTAAGTAATTCCTAATGGATATCTGTAAAGGTAAAAACCTTTGTTGAGTCAGTGTTGGTCCCTATTGCTGCAAGTAGAAGTCAAATATCCGCTGTAGGAATGTCTTCAAGACATAGCAATTTTTTTCTATTAGTGATATCTCTTTAAACAACAGTCTGAAAACTACCTGTAGAAAATTAACAGGCAAAGTTTATGCTTAAAAATTAAAGTGTACAGAAATAATACATAAAGACTATTGCTTTCCTATCACATAAATATCAGCTATTGCTAGGTGTGGACAAAGTGATCACAAACCAAGAGCTGCTAACTCAATGAGGACAACAATAATTTGTTCTTTAATGCACTGGTGGTCACATATAATTCTTCCTCAAAAATGGTGAAAGATATTGCCAGGAACAACTGACATATTCTGAAAGTGAATGACTGTATTTTTAACATTTTAGGATATGTACCTAGATTTGTTTTTAAGACAGGCAGGAATTACACTTTGATGGGTTTCCTTACAACACTCCCTTACCACATGGGAACTGTTCTTCCAAAGGAGTGGTTTATATAGCACTGTGTGAAGGATGTTCCAATTATTACAATGGTAAAACTGAATGATATTTTAGGAAAAGAATTTATGAGCATGTTTATGCCATTTTAAATCAAAACTCTAACAATGCTTTATTCAAACACATACAGGTGTGTACTAACTGGAAATTTAAGTTTGGCATACTGGAAGTGGTTCCACACAAAGAAAGTACAGTTTTGTACCTACCATAAATGTAGATGTCCGATAGGTATGCATCTGCAGTCATAACATATGGGTTGTCCTGCCTCAGGCAGTCCTTCGGTCGGCCGGATTCCAAAGTCTGGGTCTGGCCTCGGCTGATGTCGCACTTTCCCCGACGTCAGAGCGTCTGGGGTATAAAAGCATCAGCCGACACCATTTTCCTCAGTATTTCTTGCCCCAGATGCCAGGTGCCCTCTAGGAAGGCTAAATTTGGATAAATGCAGAAAAGTTCCAAACATTTGCAAAATTATATACATGTATAAACAAACAAATACACCATAATAGATTCCCCCAGCTAGCTAAAAGAGGGGTAAGTACCCTAGGAATACCACAGAGGGGTAGGAGGGAGGGTAAACCTGACTGCAGATGCATACCTATCGGACATCTACATTTATGGTAGGTACAAAACTGTACTATGTCCTTCAAGGATACATCTGCAGTCATAACATATGGGTAGAATACCATAGCCAATCTGGGGGAGGAGGTACTAAGAAAAGGATGGTGTAGTTAAGATCCCCTGCAGGACTGCAGTTGCAAAACCTGCTCTGGATCTGGAGTATAAACGTAGATTGTAATGCTTGGCAAATGTATGCACGGAGCTCCAAGTAGCAGCTTCTAAAATGTCCTTGGTAGCCACCCCTCGTAGGAAGGCTGTAGTGGTGGCATTGGCCCTTGTGGAATGAGGCCTGATGTTTTCAGGAACTGTCTTTCCATGAAAGGATTAGCAAAATCAAATGCAATTTCCTATCCACTTTGAAATTGTCTGTTTGGAAATTGCTTTTCCTTGCACCCCAGTAGCATATGCTACAAAAAGTTGGTCAGTTTTTCTGCTAGTTTTTGTTCTGTCCAAGTAGTAGCGTAGTTGTCTGTGTATATCCAGGGTGTGCAAAAGTTTTTCCCCTCTATTCTGTGGATTAGGGAAGAACGTAGGCAAGTGAATAGCTTGGTTCAAGGATACCCTAGATACCTCCTTTGGCATAAAAGTAGGATTGGTTCTTAGTGAAACTCTGTCCTGATGGAAAATAAGAAATGGCTGCACTGCCATTAATGCTTGTAACACAGATACTCTTCTTGCTGAAGTGATTGCCAGAAGGAATGCAGTTTTCCAAGACAGAAACTGTAGATCCGCCGATGCTGCTGGTTCAAAAGGAGGAAGTGTCAGTTTCTCCAGCACAAAGTTGAGATCCCAAGCAGGTAGAGGGGGTCTTCTTGGAGGTTTAATATTTTTGATCCCTCTCAGAAATTGTCTGAGGAGAGGGTGCGAGAAGATTGGTGGATCCACATTGTATTCTGCTGAAATTGCTGAAGGATGAATCTTAATGGAAGAATAGGACAGGCCATTGTGGAACAATTCTGCTAAGTATTCTAGGATATGTGTTATGTTTGCCATTGTGACATCTGAGCCTTTTGATGTGCTCCAAATGAGAAATCTCTTCCATTTAGCTGAGTATGTCTTCCTTGTGGAAGGCCTGCGAGCCTCCAAGATAATGTCCTTCACCCTCTGACATAAAACAGTTTGATTGGGATTTAAGGAATTTTCCAGGCAGTTAGCTGCAATGTTTTCAAGTTGGGATGCATGGTCTTGAAATTGTTCTGCATCAGAAGAAGAGGCCATAGGGGGAGAGGCCATGATTTTGCCTGAGACATGCTTCTCAATAATGGATACCAGTGTTGCCTTGGCCAGTCTGGAGCTATTAGTATCACTCTTGGCTGTTCCTCCCTGATCTTCAGTAGAACCTTGTACATCAATGGGAGAGGTGGGAAGGCATATACTTTTAGGGCTTTCCAGCTGAAAGAGAGAGAGTCCACCCTCCAAGCTTGTGGGTGGTATGTCCTTGAGCAGAATGTCTTCAGTTGATGGTTGAGTGGGGAGGTGAACAGATCTATCTCCGGCATTCCCCATGTCTTTGCTATGAGTTGGAAGATGTCTGGGTGCAGCATCCATTTGTGTGCATCCATGGTAGTTCTGCTTAAGCTGTCCGCCAGTGTATTCTCTTTCCCTGGCACGAATTGGGACTGTAGTTGGATATTGAGATTCAGGCATAGTTCCCATAGATTCATAGCCATCCGGCATAGAGGATAAGAGTGTGCGCCTCCCTGCTTGTTTATGTACCACATGACCGTGGTGTTGTCTGTCCTTATTAGCAGGTGGCCTTGTTGGCGGAAGGGTTTGAAGGCCTCGATTGCATGCATCACTGCCAGCATTTCCTTTTGGTTTATGTGCATGCTTAGCTGTCCTTGAGGCCATAGGGCTTGGATACACTTGCCCTCCATGTGTGCTCCCCATCCTCGGTCTGAGGCGTCCGTGGTGATGGTCTGCCTTGTTTTTGGTTTGTTGAAAGGCAGCCCTCTGTTGGACTGGCAGGCCTGAGCCCACCACAGAAATTCCTTTTGAAGGCATGGAATGATTGGTATCAAGGTTTCTAAACTGTGACTGTGTTGAGACCATACACTCCTTAGGTACCATTGTAATTTCCTCATATGCAGCCTGGCATGCGGTATCAGAATTATGCAGGATGCCATGTAACCCAGGGCCTGCAGGATTTTCCTTGCAGTAAGCTGAGTTTGTCTTGTCAGAATCATGAAGTAAATCTGGAAGTTGTTTTTGTTTTTCTTCTGTGAGAAAGGCCATTTGGGTGGTTGTGTCCAGATCTGCACCCAAAAAGGTTATCCTTTGGGATGGTACTAGTCTTGACTTTTGGATGTTGACTGTGTATCCCAAGGCCTGTAGCAGGTGTATGGCATAGGCCAAGTCCTTTATCAAACTTCCCTTGTTGTCCGCTTGTATTAGGCAGTCGTCCAGGTATGGGTAAATTTGAATTCCCTGACGTCTGCAATGTGCAATTACTGATGCCAGGCATTTCGTGAATACTCTGGGCACAGTAGATAAGCCAAAGGGCAATGCTGAGAAGTGATAATGCTCTGATCCTGCAAGAAATCTGAGGTGTCTTCTGCAACTTGGTCGAATAGGGACGTGCAGGTATGCCTCCTTGAGATCTAGAGTCACCAGCCAAGACTCCTTGCCCAACATGGGAAGAAGTTGCTGTAGGGTCAGCATCTTGAATTTTGGCACAATGAGATAAGTGTTCAGTGCGGACAGGTCGAGAATAGGCCTCCATTGATTTTCTTTTCTTGGTACAAGGAATAGTCTGGAGTAGAATCCTTGGCCTTGTTCTGAACATGGTACCTTTTCTATAGCTTGCATCTGAAGCAAATTGTTGATCTGTCTTAAAGCCTCTGCCCTCTGATTTGGTGGAAGGTTTGGCATTCCGTTTCTTTTTGGCAAAGTGTGGAAGTGGAACCTGTATCCTTTGTCTATTATTTGCAGTGTCCATGTATCCTTTGAAATATAATGCCAATTTTTTGAGAATAAAGCCAGCTTTCCGCCCAAGGGTGCTTCCAGTTGATCCCTGGTAGGCGGGATCAGAGTTAAGTCATTGAGCCTGTCCTGGTGTAGTAGTTGTTGTTGTTGCTGTTGCACTACTCCTCTGGTTGGCAGGCTGCCACTGACGGCCTCTGTAGGAGCCCTTCGAATGACCTCTGCCTCTAGGGTGCCTGTTCCTGCCTCTCTGGGCTCTGTCCGAGTCTGGAAAGGACCAATTCTTAGTAGGCCAGTTTCTGCTGAATCTCGGTGGTTGTACTTGCAGGAAATCTTTAACTGTTTGCACAGATTTTGCCTTTTCTTCAACCTTTTTTAAGATCTCCTGAGCAGAGGAGCCAAATAAATTTTGTTTCTCCATTGGAGCATCCAGGAGTTTAGCTTTAACATGGTCTGGCAAAGATTGTTCCTTCAGCCAGGCATGCCTACGAATAACTGCCCCAGTCATAGCTGATCTAAATGAAGCCTCCAGTGCATCATAGCCACATTTTAAGAAATGATTACTAACCTGTTGTGAATTCTGCACCAAATCCTGAAGGGATTTACGGTCTAGGGGTTCAGGAGAAGAAAGTTTCTTATTCAGTTCATCTAACAAATACTCTTGGTACTGTAGCATATGAAATTGACAATTTAATGCCCTGACAGAAAGAGTTGCAGAAGTATATACCTTCTTTGCCCATCTCTCTAAAGCTCTAGACTCTCTTTCAGAGGGTAGAGGATTTTTGGCAGTGGTGGCCGCAACCCCTTTAGGGCCCTGAGAAATAGTTTCTGGGTCTGCAGAATGGGCTTTATACAGATAGAAATGAGAATCCGGGACCCTGTAGTATCTGTCAGGTTTGGCAGGGGCCGGAGGAAGAGTATCAGGGGCTGTACTGACATCACTGTACACATCATCAATTACATTAAGAACAGGAGGTATAGCTAAGGGCCTATGTTGAGGCAAATGCAAAAAGGTCCTTAATCTTTTTCTAGAATCAGAGAAATCTTGACCTTGCCATTGAAAATGCTCTCTCATGGAGTGTAGAGTCTCACCAAAGGAAAACTCTTCAGGAGGGGAGGCCGAAGGGATAGATTCCTCAGCATCTGAATCCTCATAAGGCGAGTAAGCCTCCTCCTGGTGGGTCTGACAACTCAGACCCATCCGTGGAATCATCTGAAGAGTGTGGGTCAGAGGGGTCAGTCCTGGGCCTTTTGTCCGGAAGAGGGTGAGAGGCCCTGTCTGGGTGAGGTTGTGAACCCCTAATTAAGGAAATAAGGTCCTCTGCAAGGCTGAGGATCTGTGAACTAGAGGAAGGCCTCTGGTAGGTAGTTTTGGTAGGTAAAGCTTTAGATAGTTTGGCAGCTTTAGCCCTGGAAAAGGCCTTAATGGACATGGAAGCAGGGGGCCTAGCTGCCCCACGTGCAGGAGTAGAAATGTCCAAAGGTATGGTGTCGGACATTTCCTGAACACTGGTTTCGGTAGGAAGTTCGGTAGCCGACTCAGCCGGGGCCTCCTGGGCCTCGGTGGTCGGATGTATGGGTTCGGAAGAAGGAATCTCCGAGGACTCGGTTTCGGCCGAAACCGAGACACTCGCGGTAGGCCTAGCCGTGGTTTCAGCCGAAACCGCGGGCCGCGAGTGTCGGTCCTTTTCCTTCCGTTTTTTCACCATATGCGAAGTCGGAGTCTCCGACGGCATTTTATAAGCAAAAGAGGCTCCAAAAAATTCCCCTGCAAACTCTGACCGACGTCTAAGAGTTCGTCGGTTGAAGGAAGCACAGGCTAAACAAGCTGATACGTCGTGGTCTGGGCCTAAGCAAGGAAGGCAGTAGGAATGGAAATCCTTATGAGGTATTTGTTTCCCACAAGTTAAACAATTATTTACTTTGTCTGACATCGGCTGAGGCAAGAAAGAGTCCCCAACGGGGTACTTAGCTTTTTTCGAAGTCTTCGGTAGCTGAATTCACTGGATCTGACCGACCGGCACTTGCAAACAGCTTCTGCTTCGGGCACCGCGCGGCAAGAAAGACTGAGGAAAATGGCGTCGGCTGATGCTTTTATACCCCAGACGCTCTGACGTCGGGGAAAGTGCGACATCAGCCGAGGCCAGACCCAGACATTGGAATCCGGCCGACCAAAGGGCTGCCTGAGGCAGAACAACCCATATGTTATGACTGCAGATGCATCCTTGAAGGACATCGGGGTGGTTCTCAGGAAATCAGAATTGACCACACAGAATTGATCTGACAGAATGCATCTAATAATCAGGTCTAAAATTAACATGATTCCATTGTCCCTATACTCAAATCTAGAGCTGTCAGATTATGATACATTTTTAAATATATTTACATAACGTTTAAACATTGTTTACTTATTACTTACACATTCTTTTAACAAAACAACCTCCACGATGGTATTTTTCACATATATTCTTTTATATGTATTTTTTATACTACATAGACAGTATTGATACACATTGTTTGACTACCACTGGATATATTACGTCACAATATTTGTTTAACAAGCTATTCAAACTGGTTCAAGCATACAGAATATGGTTCTGATGAAGTCTTACTGATTTTTAGGGATGAAAACATTTAACCATTTTTTTAACATTAGTTTATGTCCATTAAAAACTTCAAATCTGTACATCTGTAAACGGAGTTGGAATTTTTACTTAGATACCTGATATTTACACAAGACACTACTTTTTTTTGTGTCTTTCGGCTTTTCCCGGTTAGGGGTTGCCACAGCGGAACTCCAGTCCGCTAATAATTAGTAGTTGATTTTTACGTGCCGAGTTACCAGCCCTGATGCACAACCTTCAACAAAGGTACACCCATTCACGCATGTCTCCACGCAGAAGACGCTCTAGCTGAGAGTCGAACCAGACAGCGTCTTACTGTGAGGCGACAACGCTACCGCAGTACCACCACCGCAGATAATACATTAACCTTTTTTTTGCCTCCTTCAAGATCTGCATCCAAAATCTAAGTCTCTCCTTGTTTCTTGAACTTCCGCCAATTTCATCATCATTCTTTTCCACTTTGAATTATAAGTTTCTGCTTGTGCTATGCATAGGAGTCTTAACTGTGTAGCTCTGAAACACTCCTTCAAATCGGGTAATCCCATACTGCCCTGTTCTATTGGAAGAATCATCTTATCCCACTTCACTCTTGCAGTCTTCCCCTCCCAGATAAAATTCTTCAGCTCTTTATTAATTGCTATCCACAACTTCTCCTCTGGTTGATAAAATATGCATGACTTCTGTATAAGACTAAAGGGACTAAAACATTTTAACTGCTTAATCGTAATATCAATATCCATAAAACAGAGCTTCCAATTTCTCAGTTTTTGTATTATCTTTTTTAGTCTCTTCCCACATATCCTTAGCTGCCACACCAGAATCATTTTTAATCCACTCTGTTAACTACTTAATTTTATCATGTCCCCATAAACATGGACATTGCTGAACCAGTTGATGTGCAGGTACATAATCTATCACTATTGCCTTTATTTTAGCTTCATTAATTTTGTATCCTGAAAAGATTTTAAATTGTCTCAAAATGTTCCACAATACTAATACCCATTTTTTTTGTTTTGTCAGGTATAAAATAATATCATCTGCAAATAGAGCCAGCTTTTCTTAACCACCATACCAATTACATCCTTCAATTTCGGAGTCCCTTATTTTCTTTCCCAACGGTTCTAAATATAGTGAAAATAATGAAGGGGAAAGAGGACACCCCTGCCTGGTTCCTCTTCTCAAGCAAAAATTATCAGAGAGGACCACACCACTTTAATTTTTGCCTCCGATCCATCATATATCCTACTAATCAACCTTATCATTTTAACAGAGAATGCAAATGCTGCCATTGCCCTTGCCCATCAAGTTCCAGCTTACTCTGCCAAATGTTTTCTCTACATCAAGACCCTTCAACAATAATGGTATTTTTTCATACATTCTGCTTCCTATGGATCATCAATGTTCTGTTAATGTTGTCAAATGTTTGCCTTCCTTCCACAAAACCCCAGTGATCCAAATCTATCAATTTATGGATCATCAATGTTCTGTTAATGTTGCCAAATGTTTGCCTCCCTTCCACAAAACCCCAGTGATTCATATCTACCAATTTTGGCATTATTTTAGCCATTATAGACAGACACTTTATAATCATGGTTTAGTATTGAAATGAGCCTGTACGAGGCTGGATCTGATGGATCTTTACCCTCTTTAGGTATTACAGTTACTACTGCTTCTTCCAGGATGTTGGCACTTCTCCACCTCTTAAAATACTGTTGAACAAAACCCTCCAAAACGTTATCGGTTTTTCCCTCCTAGCTTCCAAACTTCCACAAGAATACCACCTACTGCTGGAGACTTTCCTATGGATTGGTTATCTATCACCATTTTTACCTAATCTCCTCCTATCCTAACAGTTAGTAATTGAACCTCATCTGCCGCTAACCTTGGCATACTTAATTCTTCCATAAACATTTCCAGTTGTACCCTTTCTTGATTTCCATATTTCTCTGCTTTATACAGACTTTCATAGTACTTCCAAAATATTTCTAATAGCGCTACAGGATCTCTCAACTTCCTTGTTACAGGCTCCCTAAGCTTGGCGACAGCCCTTTCTACTTTCTATTGCCCAAGGCTTTGTGCTACAGGTTTTTGTGCTCTAGTTATTAATATCAATCTTCCTAAATGCATGCATATTAGCCAGGTAATTCCTTATTTTCTGATTAGCATTCTGCAGCTGCTCCTCTTATTGTTCTGAGATTTCCATTATTCTGCAATACTTTAACATTTATCAGTACCTCTAAATAATTATTGTTACATCTTAACCATATCTCCATTTCTTTTATTTCCACCCTATTTTTACACTCCACTTCAATTTTATCCCACTCCCTAGATATATATTCAGAAAAAGTTCCATCTTCTCAAATAGCTCATGAACAATTTCCACTACTCATTCCTTAAATTCCTCTTTTCAGCAGACAGGTGGGAAAATGCTAGTGTCTCATTTTTATTTCATTACACTGCATTTTTATTTTAGTTATTATTGGTGCATGATCTAGAATAGTTATTGGGTGCATATAAAGACCTTCAATTAAATGCACATGTTCCCCTAAAAGATAAATTATGTCTAGCCTACCCAGTTTTTGTATTTAGAGGAATAATATATAAATTCACTCCCAACTCCTAGTACTGAATTCACATCTTCCATGCCAAATATTTTCATAAGTTTCTTCAAAAGTCTACCCTCCTTTGTTATACTTACCCTTCTGGGCTCCCAGACACATCTTCACTATTACAAATCAAATTACAGTCCCCATCTACAAGTAATATTTCTTGGTAAAAGCCTGTCACTTCTCCCAGAATTTTCTTAAGCTCCAATACAGCAGTTTTAGGTGGAATATAAATACATGCCATTGTAATCCTCCTCCCTTGCCCCTTAGTACAACAAATCTACCATTATTATCTTTTTTATCTTGTTCTACCACTATTGGAGTTCCTCTTGCAATTAATATAAGTGCTCCTCTTTTCCTTTCCTAGGTTTTCTGCTGGATAACCATCCTGAAAACCATTATCAAATTCCCATGTTCAGTTCTTTCCAAGTGTGTCTCCTGTAGCACAAATATTCACACTCTGTATTTTTAATATAGTTCACTACTCTTTCTTTTTTTAATTCATCTGTGACAACATTGACATTTTAAAGCAAGCATCACTGTATTAAAAAGTTATTACTCCCACCTTTTATATATAACAGTTTTTTCTTAAATGTCTAGTTTCAGTTTTTGTGTTACATTCATACACTGTTTTGGCAGGTTGAACTTTTGTATGTCATATCAATTTGAGCCTATGTCATATCTTACAAAACCTTTTCTTTTATTGAAATCCCTCAAAAAATAAACACCCCCAAATACCCCTCTAAAACCTATTAACTTAATACTGACACACAAAACTATGCACATTTTACCCACTTAATAGGAACAACTGTCCCAAACTGACAGCCACACTCACTGACTTGAGTTAACTTAAAAGAAAGGTTATCCACGCTAAGATGCATGGTGTAGCTTATGCTTCTACTAATTGCTGTCTGATTTTGTCTTACCCTTTACAGCTCTCCCAACTGGGAAAACAACTGAATGCTTTCAAAGAACATTATCTCCTAGCCATTTTTTTTTCTAGCCAATTTCTCTTTATCAGATTATCTCCATGAAGACATGAGGACCATATGCAGAATATCTACTAAGCATACATTTATTTGCTAGAAAAAAAAAAGTCTTTATAATATTCATATTCTTTTTCATTTACTTGCTTCCTCTTAAAACGTGTTACTAGATCAAGCTACGGACCTCAATCCACTCATTTCCCCATGCAAGAATGAGAAAAAACATATTAATTTTTCTTTTGTCATGCTCTTTTAACCAGTCACTGAACAAGGAGAGAGACACAAGAAGGGAGAAAGAAAAAAAAACAGGAGCACTTGTTAACAATAGTATCTCCATTACACTTAAAAACAACTGAGAACACTTTACTTTATAGCATGCAAAGAAAATCATGCACTATAAAAATAATACTGTTAAGAAACAAAAATTGTTTACTTACAGTTAACTTTCTCCCTCTTCCACCCCTCCTCTAAGTATCTTTCTGAAAATTAATGACATGAAGCAGGGCATATACTTTTGAATCCCCACAAGTTCAAAGTCCAAAAAAAGTTCAATAATTCCAGATTTTCTTTTTCTGTCACATTTCACAAATACAGTTATTGTTTTATAATCCCACATTTGTCAATTTTCAACTTATTGGTTTTATTCCTGTTCATCTCCATCTCCCAAATCCTGTATCTGCTTCATTTCCAGCATGTTGTCTATTCTTCTAGTCAACTCCATGCTCCCTTCCTTCTCTCCAGCATTTTCTATTGAAACACTGGAAAAGGTTTCACTGGTACACTCTTTCTGTGGTCTTTATTACCAGAACAACAAGTAGAATCTCCTTCTGTTTCACAGCTCACATTTTGATGGACAAACTTGTATTTCCTCTTTGGCATGTACATCATCAAAAAATATTGTCCCTCCAGGGAAGAATATTTTGAAGATAGCTGGCTACAGCAATTTGAATCTCATGCCTGCTTCTTGACACTCCATGAATAGTGGAAGAATAAATGTACTCCTCTTCTGCTTGGTGTACAATCAGTAATTATTTTCCACAAATACTGTGGTGGTGGTGCTGCGGTAGTGTTGTCGCCTCACAGTTAGACGTTGCCCATTCGATTCTCAGTTAGAGCGTCTTCTGTGTGGCGACATGCGCGAATGGGCGCTCCTTCATTGAAGGTTGTGCGCTAGGCCCGACAAGCCAGCACGCAAAACTCTACTGACAATCATTAGTGGACCGGAGTTCCGCTGTGGCGACCCCGAACCGGGAAAAGCCGAAAGACACAAACAAACTCTGCTGTCTCACACTTTTAGTACTTTGTCCTTCTGCCACAACTCCTAGTACTGGTAGGACTGCATTTTTACTACTAAAATGCCTAAGTTAATTTCTCATAGCTAGGATTGGAGCATACACACAATCTGCCATTTCAATTAACAACTCCTGCTGTGGAATGCCAGTCCAGTTGCTTATTTGTCCTTTCATAAAATTAATACAGTCTGTTCCTTCCAGCTTCTCTGGTACAACTGAAAATCTCAGGTTTTTCCTATGTGCTATGCTCTCTAACTCTATTATTTTTTGAAACATCTCTTCTTTAGCAGTCTTATATTCAGCCAGCCTTTTCTTCATTTTGGCCTCAGTTTTATCACCTCATCTGAATATTTGTTTAAAGATTCCTCCATTTTTCCAGCCTTTTGCTGTTAGAGTTGATATATTCCATCAGTGTTTCATTTATTTTAACCAGGTTTGTGTGCAGTTGTCTTATGCTTTCTTCTAGGTTACTGGAAGTTGGATCTACTTCACAAGCTTGAAGTTTCAAAACTTCGAACTACAAATGGTCAAGGCCATCAGATTGATTTTTAAAACGTCAAAATTGTAATAAAAAAAAAAAAATTGTTTACATTTTTGCAGGGGGGCAAGCCCCCTGCACCCCAAACCCCCTGCTAAATAAATATACAAACTCTGAGATTGCACTTAGGAAAATGTCAAATTTCCTGTTCCGTGCTATATGGCTATTTCCATTCAAAATGTTTGAAGTTTCAAAACTATGACCTTATGGTCTTGACTATTTGCAGTTCAAAGTTTTGAAACTTCGAGCTTGTGAAGGAAATCCACTGGAAGTCATGTCTTGAGCTTGCACTGCTTTTTACTGAACTGCAATACTTTTCCCATTCAGTATTTTTTCCTCACCTTTTGCAGCCGATTTTTCTTCAGGTCCTCTGTATTTCTTTTTCTCTCCCTGGCATTCAGGCAGTGCACTTAATAGCCAGTTAATGAAATTTACCCAGAAACACAAAAGTCCACCGGCCTTCTCTGCTGAGTTTCTGTTTTCACAATGGGAGAGCTGGAATTAAGCTGTTACTCAATGTGCAGACATCTTGGAAGTCCCACTCACTTGTTTTACTGTTGTTAGTAATTTAATATAAGATAGTTTTAGGAACTTCTTTTTCTAATGTATGTGGACTGTTACCACTATTAGTACTGTCAATAGTGCATCAGATATCACACTTACGTTTGGTGCAGGAGGCAGTGGGTTCTATTCCCATACCAAGTAGACGGACTGCTGACACTGCAGTGCAGCATAAGAGGGTTGTTATATTCCTGAGTGTGTTGTCCTTTGGATGGCATCTGTCAAAAACAGATACCCTTACCAAATTTCTCCTAGCTATATAAATACCACATCAGCTCTCTCCTGAAGAGAGGAAAACTAGCCTAGGGGGACTAACTCAGTCGACAAAGGATAAACAAATAAAAAAAAAAATACCAACTCCCTTAAATTTTCATAGAACAGCTATCAAAGATAGTTGCACAACAGTGGCCAAACTGAACCTGTTTATCATGCAGTCAGACATTTCTGAATTACATTTTACACTGGCAGCCACCACTACATTTAGTGAACACAGACAACTTTACTATAGTTCCTCTCTTCAGATATAAACTGGATTGCTAACTTCCTATACTCCTCTAAGTATAAATCATTATATGCTTTTTGTACTTAAATTTTAAAGCTCACCTGAAAAGGGAACATCTCGAAGAACAGTGGGACCCCAGCCCTTCCAAAGGGATCTCCAACCATCTTTAGCCACAGCACTGTTGATGCAATCACCAAGTTCTCTGTATGTCAGTTGACGATACTGCATTCTTGTTCTGATCAATTCTAATGGACTCACCAATGTAACAGAAACAACTAAAAATAAAAAAAAATAATTCTTTACCTTCTATTTTAGTTACAATGATAATCAAGTTTACTGTTCACTGTTACTGCAGTTTTACAAGTACAGTTTTACTGCAATACTCCAGTTACAAACTTAGAATACAGTGTGCTTCACAAATCAGCAATATGCATTTGGTCACCAGTATCAAACTGTTATACAGCAACACTCAACAATGGAATTAAACAGCAGAACAAGCCATCAACATTGCAAAATTGTTTGACATACAGTTACGTGAAGGTGCTCACCATAATCAGAGTAGACACAAATATGAAGATTGCTGCTACAGTAAAATTCCTAATATGTGGAATTAGCTGCAATCTCATCTCAGTTCTTATTGGTCTGACTTCTACAGCATTTGGATATCCCCAGAGTGGAGGCTGCCCCCCCCCCCCAACCAATCCAGGTACAACAACAGAAAGGCAAACTACAAACAGGTCAGCTGCCTTCTCCAGGGACAGGGAAAAAGATTTCTGACCCTGTACTGGGGAGGGAATGATAGCAGCCCTTGAAGGATAGCATAGCCTATTATTACAGTTTTGAGAATAACAATTGCAAAGTCCCAAAACTTGAGGAAAAATGTGGCAGCAAACATATTTTTTGTACTGTCAGCTTTACCTCTGTATCCCATCTTGCTGTATCTTGTATGAATGGTCAAATCCCATCACCTCTTTTCACAAATATGCAATTTCAGTCTTCAGAATTACAAAAGGTGCTCAACAGGACAGGCAAGCTATGCTATGATCCTGGACTGCATGCCCAGCTTGTAGTGTTTGAAGAAGGTCTGCCTCACAAATGCTCAGTGAAAAACATGTTTGAAAAAATCTGCAGTAGTGACAACTGGTTTAGCAGAATGTCCCCTCATATGGCACACTTTTCCCATGGTGGCTACTACAGAGGGTGACAGAAACAGGCATATGGATTGATTACCCAAAGTCAATGCTTTTGTTTGTATAGTGTCCGATCTCCTTTTTTCTACAGCTTTGATTTAAATAAATAAATGTGTTTGAAGGAGCTCTGAAACCACCTTAAAGATAAAGGAAGATCTGATCCTGAGAGCCACTCCATTATTACGGAAATCTGTAAAAGGTAATTTGCATGTCAGGGCTTGTAAAATATGGTGGCATGAGTACACTCAAGTATTACTGTGTCAGAAGGGTAGCATAATTATACATGTCGCAGTATGTTAACTGCTGCATTAGTGGTAACACCAGAGAAATCCACTACGTACAAACCAGCACTGGTATGACCTTCAGAGTATACTTACTCAATTATACATTTATTCAGTTGTTTACCAGGGAAGAGGCTCTGATCCCTCTGGACCATTTTCATTATCAGCCAAAGGATACATAGGCTTTTCAGATGAAATAGAACATTTTTGTAAACATCAAACATGAGAACAAGCATGCAAAATCACAAGCAAATGTTTCACTGTTGAACATATACAGTATTTGCAAAGTCATTCCAGTGTGGAGAGTATAACAGATCAAATGATATTTCCTCCCCCTCAAGGGGCAGACATCCTTTCAAGTGGATGTCAGCATGTATATGGTAAAACAGGGAGGCCTACTCATGCCTTGTTTAACTCCTCCTTGCACTGTTAGACCAAGAATTTGTACTGAGACCATACCAAGAGTTATTGAATTCACATATGTCCACCAAAAATGGCTGCCTAACTAGAAAGACCATGAAAGCTGCCACTCTAGTTACTAAATCTGACTGAGGAGTGAAGGGTGTCTGGTCAGTGAAAAAGAGAGAAAGTTAGGAGAAAGGTAACTGAATACCCACTCCAACCCTCAGGATGCTCACGCGAAATGGAAATGTGCAGAGGAAGGGAAATATTACTGCAACAGTGAACACATGTAAATATCTAAAATATCCTAACAGCTGTGCTGTCTTCACTGCAATGCTTAGTGCTGCAGTAGTGATAACACTTCTGAAGATTCTCAGAGCTTATAGGCTACTGGATATCGGTCTCAGAAAAGCTGGAGGTTGCAGCAGATCTTGTACTATGGCTGTAGCAAATCCTGCTCTGGCTGTGGAGGTAATATCCAGGGTATACTGCTCAGAGATGATGTAGTCAGATGGTCATGATCCTTTTACAGAAGGCAATACTGACTACTGTGTCTCTTGTGGACTGGGCTTTCACGTGCGATAGTACAGTCTTGCCATGAGAGGAGTAACTGAAGCAGATGCAGTGAACTTGACATTTAGAGATCATCTGTTTATTAACAGGACTGTTCTCTTTACCCTTTGCAAAGCAAATGAATAACTGGTCTGGTTTCCTTTCTTCTTCTTCTTTAGCCCTAGAAAGATAAAATCTCAGTTGCCAATGCACATTTGGGGTAAGCAGTGTCCTTTCTCTCCTTGCTGTGCAGAGCAGGACAGAACACCAGGAGATTAATGGCTTGGTTTGAGACAGATTTATGTTACCACCTTGGACATGACAGTAGGGTTGGTGTGTACTGCTGCCCTGTCCTTATGAATGATTTGAAAATGTTGTTTGCACACAAGAGTCTTACTTCCTTCTGGCAGATGTTGTTGTTTGTCTTTTTGGCTTTTCCCGGTTAGGGGTCGCCACAGTGGAACTCCAGTCCGCTAATGATTGGCAGTTGATTTTTATGGTGCAGAGGTGCCAGCCTGACGCCCAACCTTGAGCGAAGGCACGCCCATTCACGTATGTCTTTCGAACGCCACTCGACTGCAGGGAGGACATGCAGACTCCACACACAAGGCACTCTAGCCGAGAATCGAACAGGAGAACCTGTTGCTGTGAGGCAACAACGCTACCACTGCACCACCACGGCTAGCCACTAAAAAGACAGTTTCCCATGTCAGTATTCTGATGGATACACTAGCACTGGTTCAAAAGGTGATTGACTTTCTTAACACATACCCAAAGTCCCATGGTGGAATGATTATTTTATTAGGAGGCCTCAGATGTAAAGACCCCCTTAAGGAATTGCTTTACTACCAACAAGAAATAAAGGCTGCAAATGTAATTGCAGACACTTGCACCTTACAGGAGATGTAAGACAATCCTGATTTTTAAAGGTCTGAACAGGTATTTGAGGATCATGCACAGTGAAGTCCATTGTGGGTCCAGACCACCCTCTTGGGCACCAAAAGAAGATTTTTTTTAAACTTTATTAGATATGATTTTCTTGTATTTGGTTTTCTAGTGTGAAGAGTGTGGCATACCGAGAAAGGAAAATGTTAATGTGCATTTCATTTCTAATATGCTTTCATAAAAAGATGGATTCCAGAATGTTTTTCAGTATGTATCTGATGATTTGCTTCCTGCCTAATACTGGTAACTGTTGACAGGGTAAGAAATGTAAAAAAATTTGTTCTCTCTAGAAAGTTATTTTATGGGATTCAGAACATATGCCTAATGTGGAAAGCCATAAACAAGCAGTCAGGACATCTTAGCAAAATTAATGTTGTAGTGTTCATTTTTAAATGGTCCATAGTTGTTCTACGATTGTTAAAATAATGATACTTTTAATGAAAAAGTATAAAAATCCCATAATTCTGCAACATGAGGATAGAGGACCTTGACTTCCTAGTCTCTCATGTACGAGTTTCTCTTTGCAATACAGGAGATTATTATTCTCTTCTGAACTGTTTTTTGTAACATTTACTGGAACCTTAACAGTCTGGTACCATGTCTACTCAGACTTCAGAACCATTTTAGTGTATTGCTGCTTAAGATTGGCAAGTTTCCACCAGGCAAACTTCTGGTGAATCAATATGCAATTTTATAAATCTCAGCGAAGTCTAGACTCTATACAGGTAAGCTGAACTAAAACTTTCTTCATTAGTTCTGATTTTCTGATTATGAGTTGGTAAATTGTATGCATCTGGGATACTGGATGTGTGTGTAATTACTCATACTAACAGCATTAAGTTATTTAACTGTGTGCTAGCGGGGTCTAATCAATATATACAAGCCCAGAGTATCCTTGTCAAAAGGACTGTTTGTCTGTCAAAAGGGCAGAGCATCCTTCTCAGGAGTGACAGTGGGCTCTAATTAAATATACAGAAAAGAAATAGACAGGATTCCTTCATTGGGAATGTGAGTGACCCGTTGGCATGAGAGTGGGATTTTATAATGGTTGCCAGTACAAGTGGTCTAAAAGAGTCCGAATATAGGACCCCAGGCAAGTATATGTTTAATACATATGGAAGAGACAGCTAAAGTTATTTGGTAAAATGGTCTGATCTCAATAAAAATTATTAGTGCTTTACAGTTTTCGGAAAAAAAAAGGTTCTTTTTATAAGAACATTTAAGGAAGTCTAAAAATGAAACAAACAGAAGGGTAATAAGGTACTGGCTTCTTTTTGGTCAGCTTTTAATGACTGTCAAAAAGAATGTAAAAATAAGGAAAAGGAATCTGTAGTCAGAAGCTTAATATATAACTCAGCTAGATTACAGTCACAGCTTCAGGTGGCTACTAGAACAGTAACTATATTATAAAAATGTACAGAAGAGAAGTCTCACTCCTGGGGTATGTTTCTGCTAAGGCAGTTAGACAAATTATTAGTCACACAGCCAGAATCATCAGAAGACCTCCATTACCTTCTGTATCCCCTCCACCTTATGTCCCATCTGTGCCTCAAGAAGCTGACAGTTCTCCCTCTCTGACAGGGCAGGTGGAGGTGAATCTTGCAGAAACTACCATCACTTCCTCAGACACAGCCCAAGTTACTTACAGTACTTCATGTCATCCCTTTGGGTCAGTATATTTTACCAGACTCCATCAAAATCATTAATTACCCACCAAAATACCCTCAAATTAAATGTTAATGCATACAGCTAATACAGAGAAAACATGCCATCACAGACATAAACATGCAACATAACCTAAATATATGGAAAAATTTAAATGTTTGCCTAAAATAGGTTAGTCTGCAAAAACTAACACATTGAGCAAGATTGAGAACATTATTACTCAATTCCAATTGTTATAGATGGTGAGAAATATCAATGGACATCCCATGCTAAGCACTGCAGGAGAAGAGACGCACTCTGACTCTACTGACTTTGAAATACCTCCTACAAAAACGAACCCCTTATAAAAAGTTCAAAATCCAGCAGCAGCTAAAGACAGCACCGCTGACCCTACTATAAAAGAGAAGTAGTCCATTGACTACAGTGGATTTTCAAACCACTGTATATTCTCCCCTCCTACTCAAACACATTTGGTAAGATATGCAAAAATCTTAGCAGGGCAAGTACAATTCTAAAACCCTACTATTGAAGGCCTGAGAACAGTATTAAAAGGCTCAATTCCTCCTGATAATTTTAGGAAAGTATGTGATAAACAACAAAGACGATAACATTCTGAAACGCACAGATGATAGATTTCTAGCTACTAGAAATAGCCTCTTAAAAGCCATTGCCACAACATGCCCCCCAACCTAACTGGGCAAGAATAAACACTATTTGCAGAAACATAATGAATATTGAGATGCATATTTGCAATGCATGACAAAGGTGTTTGAAGCCTTCTCTGGACATCCAGAGCCTGAAGAAGGTGCAACAGCCAGTGGGTTGTCAGCAGCTTTTGCAGAGGGTTTGTTACCACCAATACAAGAACAGATTAAAAAGGGTTGTTTGAAATGGCCAAGTTTAGGCAGTCATGAAATTGAACATGTAGCAAATAATATACTTAGGGAAGAAAAAGAACAAAAAAAAAAAATGAGCAGATATTCAGCTCCAACAGTTCAAGACCAACTCCCGAGGGTGAAGAAGGGGAAGATGAAATCATGGAGGAAGATTCTGCTTTTTTTTTTTCAGCACACCCCAGGAAAGGATCAGCAAAATTATTATGCCCCTGATTAACCACCATCACCACAAGGTGCACTACATTCAAACGCTTGTTTTAATTGAAATCAAACTGGTCACTGGTTCATAGGTTGATACTAGGCTATCTGCTCTAGGGCATTTACAGGCCTAGCCAGAGTGTGTTTGGCTTTCACCACCCTTTTAGATTAGTTGACTGTGCCTCTGTATAGTAGGTCACAGAAGGTAGCCCTTTTAAGGTTAGTTTACTGTACCTCTGTCAAGCAGAGACACAGAAGAGATCCCAGGGGTAAACTTACGATCTCCCATCCACTCGTCAAGATTTCTCTTGAAGAGGGTCAGTGAGGGGCTCTGCCTAACATGGATTGGGATTTTGTTCCAGAGTGAGGGGAGCCTCTGGGATATGAATCTGTCCCTCCAGCATGTCCTATTTATTTCTGTGCTGAGGTTCAAGTCCCTGGAGCATGTAGCTCTAAGGGATTTGGATTTCCTGAGGTGAAGCATGTCCATTAATTCTGGGTTGGACATGGCTTTATACGTCAGACACAGATCGCCTCTGAGTAGGCGGTACGCAACTGAGTAGAGCTGAAGTTTCTTTAGCCGAGCTGCATAGGGTATCTGTTTGAGCCCCTTGATCCTCTTGGTGAGGTACTTTTGGGGTCTTTCCAGTTGCTGCAGGTGTCGGGTAAGGTACATCCCAAATGGGGCATTGTATTCAATTATGGGCCTGATAAGTGATGAGTAGAGGGGCACAATGACCTCTCTTGATCTAGATGTGAATCCTTTCATGATAAGGTGGGCTATATAGAAGGCCTTTCTAACCACTTTGGCAACGTGATTGTCAAAGGAGAGATTGCTATCTACTTGGGTCCCCAAGTCCCTAATTACTTCTTCCGTACTTAATGGATTACCACCTATGTGGTAATTTGTGGGCACTTTGTTTTTCCCCAAAGGGGATGACTATGCACTTTTTGGCATTTAGCTTTAGGCCATGGCTCTTCCACCAGTTATCTGTCTCTGTGAGACCCTTTTGGAGGATGCTTGTGTCAGCCGGAGAGTCGATTACGGCATTCAGTTTGCAGTCATCTGTGAACTTGGTCAGCCATAGTCCACCCATGTTAGCCTGTACCTCTGAGAAATATGTACCGAACAAGAGAGGTCCCAGGACTGAGCCTTGGGGGACGCCACTTGTAACTGGTTTAGAGTCTGACATGGCACCTGCTATTCTGACCATGTGGGTTCTATCCCTGAGCCAGTTTGCAACCCATCTTGTGACATAGGGGTTGATATTTAAGCTGGTGAGCTTACTTATGATGCCCGAGTGGGGTACTGTGTAGAAGGCTTTTGCGAGGTCCAGGTAGGCTGTGTGGACTACCTTCCCTTCATCTATGGCTTTGGTAACTATTTCAAAGAAGTCGACTAGGTTCAAGAGGCAAGATCTGCCCTTAAAGCCAAATTGGGTAGGATACAGTGTCTGGAGGTTCCCAATGTCTTTGTTTATGATTTCCATGATGATACGCTCCATAGCTTTGCAGACCAGGCTTATAGGGCGATAGTTTTCGGGGTCTGTTGTGGCACCACCTTTGTGGAGTGGGGCCACTGTTGCTGTACGCCATTCCTTGGGTACATATCCTGTAGTAAGGCTGAGCTTGAATAGTGACTTTATATGAGGGTTTAGTTCTTCTTGGAGCTCATGTAAGACGCAGCCCGGGACACCGTCTGGTCCCATTGATGCTGTGTTTTTGCTTTGGAGAGGGCAGCTCTCACCTGTGCATCTGTGATCTCAGGAAGGCTACACTCTGTTGGGATAGATATTTGCTCTTTTGGGGGGGAAGTTTGCACTGAACATTTCTGCCAAGATGTTGGCAATGTCTGTGGGTTCAGTGTATTTTTTGTCATTTTGCACTAACTCAGAGCATATCTGGGAGTTGCCTCCCAGGTTTTTGACATAACTAAAGAAGGCCTTGTGATTACCTTTAGTGTCTTGTGAAATTTTGTCTTTCGAAGCTGGCCTTAGATGATTTTATGAGGGATCGTAGTTTCTTGCTAGTACTAATCAGAGACACCTTCCCTTTTTGGGATTTTGCTCTATCATGTAGTAGCTTTCTCCTTCTGTTGTATAGCTTATTTATGGCTGGGGTCCACCAGACAGAGTGCTAGGCCAGAGCCAGGTAAAATGCAATTTTAAGAAAACTGATTTTAAATTAAGTGCAACACAGGAAATAAAGTAAACAGGCTCTAGATGTGTTCTAAATACTGTTTCTAATACAGATATCAACTTTAGCAAGCCGGAAAATGCCGAAAAGTAGGCGGCAAAGCAGTAATTTTAAACAAAAAATCAGAAGAAAGTATCTCAAAAGTGGCTCCTTTCTTCTCTCAGCGTTTCCTCCCCTTGGTAGGTGCTTCAGCAAAAACTATCAAGCCTGGAAAGATGCCAAAACCATGAGGCTGCAGGGTTTTAAGAGAGAGAGAGATCAAGGAGTTTGGAATTGACCCAAAATGGCCAATAAAACTACAGCTTCTAGACAGTAACCACTCCTACAGGGATAGGCAGGCTGCTCAGTGTTAACCACTGCCACTGGTGAACACAGAGACTTCCCTTTAGCCCAAACAAGCACAGGCCTCCAAGAAACTTACAAACAGTTCAGAACAGCAAATATGTAACTGAACTTTCTAAAATTTCAGAAAGTGGGAAAAAAGCAAGATTTTTATTTTTTTTAGTTTAAAGGTAACAGATATACACAAGTAGCAAAATAGTCAGAACAGTGCAGTAAATGACCCCACACTTGAGTGCTAGGCCAGAGTCAGGTAAAATGCAATTTTAAGAAAACTGATTTTAAATTAAGTGCAACACAAGAAATGCAGTCAACAGGCTCTAGATGTGTTCTAAATACTGTTTCTAATACAGATATCAACATTAGCAAGCCGGAAAAAGCCGAAAAGTAGGCGGCAAAGCAGTAATTTTAAACAAAAAATCAGAAGAAAATACTTAAAATCTCAAAAGTGGCTCCTTTCTTCTCAGCGTTTTCTCCCCTTGGTAGGTGCGTCAGCAACAACTATGTCCATTATCTGAACAGCAAGCAAGTTCGCCAAATGTTCAAATACCACAGCAACCTGAGAGAAACCTTTCTACATCGAACAATGCAGACTTGTTGGGACACCCATATGTAAGAACAATAGTTATCTCCATTGGTACATGTTGATCAAGATGATCCCTTTGTTAATGTTACAACGCAAAATACATCTATTCAGTTTCCGGTTATTACAGGAGCTACTAGATCTAGGATTATTTCAGCAAATGCTGAACTTCTTCCACTTTCTGAACATATGATTCAGGATGTAGGCATGTCAAGAGTTCCTTTAGACTACCCAGAAACTAAACCTGTTCCTATTCAAATTGGTCTGCTAAACGTTCAGCATGCTTTTATTGTAGGAAATTCAACACCTTTAATCTGTCAGGCAGAGATTTACTGTGAAAACTACTTACTGCTAACCTGATGGTGTATTTCTAGATGTTCCTAATGAATCCTTAGTATTATGTCTACAGATGAAGATGCCCTTTTTGCTATTATAACAGAGCAAATGAACAAAATGCTGATGAGGAGGAATTAAATATTATTCCTCCGCAGATCTGGACTACCCATGAAAATGAGTTAGGGCTCATGATAGACACAGAACCCATGCATGCAACACTAAAACTTTGTGAGTAGAAACAGAGAAGGGAACTGAACTTATTTCTGTATTATTACAACAAAGGTATCATTGTCCCAACTTGCTGCCCTTGTAACCAAGAAAAAGTACATATAAGGCTTGTACAAGATTTATATGCAGTGAATGCTGCTGTAGTACCAACATTTCCAGTTGTTGCTAATCCTGCAACAATACCGAATTCAAATCCTTCAGAAGCCACAGCCTTCTCAGAGACAGATATTTCATCTGCTTTCTTTTCTATTTCTATGCATTCAGATAGCCAATATTTGTTTACATTTACTTAGAGAACAGCAGTACATTTGGACTTGACTACCACAAGGGTATGAAGAACCTCCCACCATTTTCTCTGGGGAAATGAAGAAATAGACAAGATCAAGTTTCCTTGTGGGTCTACTTTGATTCAATAAGTAGATTATTTGCTTTTAGCTTCAAATACTGCACATGGCTGCAGACAAGAATATTTTTTCTTTTGAATCAGATGGGATTCAAGGTTAATGCAGTAATGGAAATTGCAGGTTCAATACTTGGGACATCTTATTTCAGAAGGTGCCAAACAGATTTTGCCCTTCTGTACTGCTGTGATCCAAACTATACCATGCCCTACTACTTTGATGCAGTTCTGGATTTCTAACTATGCAGAAGTAGTGAAACCTATGTTAGCATTATTAAACAAAGATACCCCTGAATCTCTACCCTTGCACGGCTGTCATGAAGAAGCTTTTGTGCAACTGAAAACATTACTTTTAAACCCTCTTGCACTTGGGGTGCTACATTATTCTACAACATTTTTCCCATTTTGCAGTGGAAGAAATAAAATAGCATTAGGATTTTTATCACAACATAGAAATTATGGTTTTATACCTGTTGCTTATTGTACAGTAGGAATCTAGATCCTACAGCTGTCGCCCTCCCCACTGTCTTAGGGCGGTGAAACTGACGGCAAGCTTAACAGCCTTGGCGGCTGCACTAACTCAGGCAAGAGACTTGCACTGACAGTTATGTATTCTGCAGAAGCTTTGTTATTGAAGACTAAAACTCAATACATGCAGCACAATTGTCTAAATATGAATTGTCTTTACTTAAAAAAACCTTTTTATATATTCTTCGATATCCACCACTTAACCCTGTATCTTTAATCTCTACAGCAGATGGACAGCCTCACGATTGTGCAGTTATAACTGACACTGAGCTTTCTACTAGATTATATTTGAAGAATGTGTCTTTACAGAATCTAGACTTAATTCTTTTTGTGGATAGCTCTTGTGTTCGAAAAGATGATGATGAATTCATAGCAGCCTTTTCCATTTGTACACAAGACAGAATTTTATTAATGTGACAGTTAAATGGAAATATGTTTGCTCAAGAGCTTGCAGCTGTTACTGAAGTCTGTAAAACTTGCAAAGAATGGTCAGTAATTAACAATTTTTACAGATTCTTGTTATGCTTATGGAGTAGTTTGCAATTTTGGAAGACTTTGGAAATAAACAGAATATTTAATATCAGCAGGGACAGTTATTAAAAATGCTGTTTTGTCAATGATTTGTTAGATTTTTTATTATTACCAAAGGAGGCTGAGGTAGTACAATGTGCCGCACATAAGACTGATGATTAATGCGCAACTAAGGGTAGCACTTTTGCAGAAATAGTGGCAAGACAAGCTGTATTGTCTTATCCTGTTCTGGCTAGATTTTTGTAGCAATTGAATGAAAAATTTTCTTCACAGGAGTACTGTCATTTCAAGATCACACAGAGGATTCTGAGAGGAGGAGGAGGTAGATAAGCAATAGCTGCAGTCACTCTCCATACATTATGTGGTGCATCCAGATGGTTGACTAGTAGCCCCATAACAATTCTAAAATCCATTAGTAAAAGTTTACCATTGCCTTTTCATTTGGGCAAAAATTTATTAATAAAACCACTGATTGGTATGCCCCTCATCTATCAGAAGTCACTCAACATTTTGTAAATGTCTGTGTAGTTTGTTTATAACATAAAAGTAATTAAAACAGTATCTGCACCTGTTCGATCACTGAAAATGTTTGGTGTTCCCTGTTGCACCCAGTTGGAAAAGGACTCCCACTTTACTAGCCAGGTGATACAGTAACGTTGCAAGATACTGAACGTTAAATTGCAATTCCATTATCCCTTTTGACTGTGGGCTTCTAGGATAGCGGCAAGAACCAATCAAAACATTAAAAATAAGATTAGCTAAAGTTTGTAAGGAAACTGGTCTTAAACTGCTAGAAGCATTGTCTTTAGTTTAGTGTTAGAAGTGCAGTTAATTCTACTATAAAATTGTCCCCTCATGAAAGCCTCAAGGGCAGACACATGAGAATGTGTGCTACACCTCTTCCCAAGAGTTTATAATTGCAAGATTTTGATGAACCCATACTTTTGTAATGCACATCTCTGTTCTGTTTTGCAGAAATAACATAGTGCAATTCTCCATGCAATCCAATGTCCCACAAAGCAGGGCCATCATGACCTGCAACTGCAGATTTTGTCTACATCAGAGTACACTCTCAAAGAAACACACTTAGCCCCAGACGGAAAGGACCATACTTGGTATTGCTCATGACTGCTACTGCCATCCATTATGACAGCCTCCCCACCTGGATCCAAGTTTCGCATGTCAAGACGATCCTCCCTTATGACAAGCATAGCAGAGATACCACTGATGTCAGAACATATGAAACAGCAGAACCAGACTTAAAACAAGGACATCAGAAGTGACAACCAGTTCATTTTGCCATTCAAACCAAATATGGAACCAACAGTGAATCATTTCCCATCTAACGTGATTCCACATCCGTCATCCATAAGTTACCCTTTTACCAGATCAGGAAGTTACATCAAGTGATTCTGCTACCTCATCCTGGTCTGATTCAAACTCCAGTGATTCCTCTCCAACACAGGCATTTTTCTTGCTTCTATATCCAGCACAGATTCATCCTACCTTTTGGACTCCAATTTAGACATTGCCTTATCCAATCAACATTCCTTTTCGGACTCATCTGCTATTAAAAGCCATTGGTCAAAGAGTATCTGGTGATCGATTTTGTTTGTGCAATGGGCAACCCACTCAAAATCCATTTACAGTTTCCTCAAGACTCTTTCTATGCCCAACATGCTCGATTTTCTTGGACCCAACATCACAGTAGTTACTGTGATTTTCATCATCATATTATTTCACCTGCTTTTGCCATCCAGAACCATAAATGTGACATCCTATAGGACTATTTGAACTGAAAAAAGAAGTTATGTACTCACCATAAAGTACAGTTTTGTACCTACCATAAATGTAGATGTTCGAGGATTCCCTTGCTGCAGTCCTGACTATTGGGTATAGTCCATACCAGAGCAGGGTACTAATGCGCATGACCGACGTCATTTCCTCAGTCTTTTCTTGCCCCAGATGTCAGAAGACCCAAAAAGACAAGTCCCAAAAACAACCTGCACCAATAAACATGTACAATATATACAGTAAAATATATACAAAAAATATAAGCATGTAAAGGCACCTACACAACCACCCTGAAACACAGAGGGAAGGAGGGGAATCCTCGAACATCTACATTTATGGTAGGTACAAAACTGTACTATGTTCTTCGCCTTCCCTTGCTGCAGTCCTGACTATTGGGTAGAATCCCAAAGCAGAGGTAAGGGAGGCTGGCAAATTATAAAGTAGCAGGAGCTGACAACATGCCTTGTAAAACAGCTGTGGCAAAACCAGCTCTAGACTTAGAGTATATAGGCAGGTGATAATGCCTAGAGAAAGTATGCACTGAACTCCAAGTAGCTGCTTCCAGAATATCCTTAGTTGCCACCCCTTAGAAATGCTGTTGAAGTGGCAGTAGCCCTAGTGGAATGAGGCCTAATCCCAGCTGGAACCTCTTTGCCATGATGGGAATAACAAAATGCAATGCAAAAGCCAATCCACCTAGAAATAGTTTGTTTTGACACAGGTTTGCCCTGTGAACTTAAAGCAAAAGAAACAAGTAACTGCTGAGACTGCCTAAAATCTTTAGTCCTGCTCAAATAATAATTGCCTGTGTACATCTAAAGTGTGCAAAATCTTTTCCCTTTATTTTGAGGATCTGCAAAAACGTAGGCAAATGAACAGTTTGGTTTAAAGCCACACTAGAAACCACCTTAGGCATAAAGGAAGGATTAATGATACCCTGTCCTTATGGAAAATCAAAAGGGCTCTACTGCCATAAGGGCCTGCAATTCAGACACCCTTCTTGCAGAAGTAATAGCCAACAGAAAAGCTGTCTTCCATGACAAATATTTCAATTCAGCAGTAGCCGAAAGGTTGTAGAGTAAGTTTTTCCAACACAAAATTGAGATCCCAAGCAGGAGTAGGAGCTCTACGTGGGGGTCTTATATTCTTTGCCCCTCTAAGAAACTGCTTGAACAAAGGATACTAAAACAAAGGTGGGTCACAATCATAGTGAGCTGAAATTGCTGCAGCATGAATCTTTATGGAAGAGAAAGACAAACCTTTGTCCAATAACTCAGTAAGATATTGAAGAGCCACACTCAAATTAGGCTCTGAAATCTCCAAATTCTTTGCTGTACACCAAAATAAAAATCTCTTCCATTTTTCCTAGTACTAGGCCTTCTAGCTTCCATAATCACATTTAAAACTTGTTGAGGAAGCTGAGACCTTCCATGTTTCAACACAGAATATGCCAAGCTGTGAGATGGAGAGATTGGAGCTTGACATTGAGCAGATGACCGTCCTTCTGAGATAACAGATGAGGAATCAGAGGTAAAGGCCATGGAGGTTCCTTTACAAGACTCCTTAGAAGTGGGTACCAGTGTTGCCGAGGCCAATCTGGAGCTATCAAAATCATCCTTGGCCTGTCCTGTCTGACCTTTAGTAATACCTTTGGAAGAAGAGGTAGAGGTGGAAAAGCATAGACATGAAGGTTTTTCCAACTGAAAGACAGAGCATCCACTTTCCAAGCTGTGTGATGAAACCCCTTTGTGCAATACTTTGGCAGCTGGTGGTTTAGTGGAGAAGCGAACAGATCTATGTCTGGAGTTCCCCATGACACTGTCAATTTCTGAAATACATGAAGATCCAGTTTGGGATCCATGATTTGTCTGCTTAATACATCTGCTAGGAGTTCTGTGCTCCTGGCAGAAACCTTGCCTGAAGAGTCAGTTGCAGGCTTAACGCAGTCTCCCATAAAATCATTGCTTGCCTGCATAGAGGATAAGAACTTGTTGATGTACCACATGACAGTTGTGTTGTCTGTCAGAATCAACACCTGCCCTGGAAGAAGTAACTCCTTGAACGCCATCAATGCAAACTGGACTGCTAACATCTCCTTCATGTTGATATGTAGATGCTGTAGTCTGGCAGGCCACTTGTCTTGTATCCACTTTCCATTTAGATGAGCTCCCCAAGCAGTGTCCGAGGCATCTGTCGTTAAAATCTGACGGTCACAGAGAGTCCCTTGTTTAGGTGACATTCCTGAGCCCACCACAAGAATTCCTTTTGAAGGCAAGGTATTATTTGAATGACAGTGTCCAAATCTTGGCAGTGCTGTGTCCATACATTTTGAGATACCATTGCAGCTTCCTCATATGCAGTTTGGCATTGGAAGCACCAGAATACAAGATGCCATGAACCCTAATGCTTGAAGGACTGTCCTTGCAGTCAGCACGGACTGATGAGATAGTTGATGGAAGTAAAGTGACAGACTCTTTTGTTTGTCCAAAGGCCATCTGGGCTGCTGTATTCAGTCTCACACCCAGAAAGCACATGTCTTGAGAGGGTACTAGACTGGACTTTATTTCGTTCACAGAATACCCTAGGCATCTTAGCACTGCTATGACATATTCCAGATGCTGTAGAAGGTGTTCTTTTTCTTGAGCCAGAATCAGGCAGTCGTCCAAGTAAGGATAAATTTGAATGCCTTGAAGCCTGAAGTAAGCTATCACTGGAGCCAGAACCTTTGTGAATACTGTAGATAAGCCAAAGGGCAATGCAGAGAACTGATAATGAAAATCTCCAGTTCGATACTTTCTGCAACTTAGCCTTATGGGCACATGAAGGTAAGCTTCCTTGAGATCCAAAGTTACCATCCAGTGATCCTTGCCCAGCAGAGGTAACAGTTGCTGTAACGACAACATCTTGAACTTGGGAATGTCCAGATAAGTGTTGAGGATAGATAAATCCAAAATTGGTCTCCACGTGTTCCCCTTCTTTGGTACTAGGAACAGGCGAGAATAAAACCTTTCTGACACAGGGACTGGCTGAATAGCCCCTATCTGGAGTAACTGAGAAACTTGCTTGAGAGCCTCTTTTCTTTGTGGAGGAGGAACATCTGGCATGCCTTTGAAAGGTGGCATTGTGTGGAAATAAAATCTGTACCGTGATGAATGATATCCAGCACCCATCTGTCTTGAGTGATTAAATCCCAATTTTCTTTGAAAGAGACAATCTTCCTCCCAAAGGAGCTGCCAGACGAGAGTCCACTGGCAGCTGAAAAGGCAGGTCATTGGGTCTGCTTACGAAAGGACTGACCCCTGCCCTCACCAGAAGTCTGAGCAGGTGAACTGTCTGATCTAGGCCTAAACGAACCTTGAGCCCTGCCCCTACCACGCCTAGATCTACCCCTAGACTGGGAACCATAAGCAGGATATGTCCACCCCTTAGCAGGCCAATTTCTACTAAACGAGGTTGCACCTGCAAACAATCTTTAACAGTCTGCATAGACTTAGCTTTGTCCTCCATTTTCTTTAAAACTGCTTCCACAGGCGGTCCAAACAACACATCAGACTGTAAAGGAGCATCCAAAATCCTGGTCTTAACATGCTCAGCTAAATTCTGATCCTTCAACCATGCATGTAGAACAGAACTAGTAGCAGCCACCCTCGAGGAGGCCTGAACAGCATCAAAACCACACTGCAAAGAATGCTTACCCACTTGTTCAGACACATGAACCAAATCCAGCAATTCTTTACACTCAATACCTTCCGCCAAAGCATCCACCTTAGATTTCAATTGTGAAAGGAGATAATTCTGATATTTCAGCATATGAAATTGACAATTCAACGCCTCATGGCTAGAGTGGAAGAAGTATATACTTTCTTACCCCACCTATCCAAAGCCCTTGCCTCTTTATCAGAGGGTACAGGATTTTTAACAACAGAAGCTTTAACACCTTTAGGCCCCTGAGAAACAGTTTCTGGGTCTGCCCTGGGACTCTTAAACAAATACTTATGAGCCCTATAATATCTATCAGGCTTAACAGGAGCAGGAGGCAAGGAATCAGGGTTCAGAGAAGCCTCTGCAAAACATCCTCCACCACATTCAACACAGGAGGAATAGCTAAGGGCCTATTCTGAGGCAAAACAAGAATTCCCTAAGCCTTTTCTGGAGTCAGAGTAATCTTGGCCTTCCCATTTAAAGTGCTCCCTCATGGAGTGAAGAGTCTCTGAAAATGAGAAATCCTCAGGAGGGGAAGCTGAAGGAGTGGAATCATCCACATCAGAATCAGAATAAGCAGGAAACTCTTGCAAGTCTTCCACAGAAGACTCTGACGCCTGTGAACACTGTTCAAAACTATCAAACTCCTGTTCCACCCTAGGCCTCTTATCAGGTGGGGCATAGAACCTCTAATCAGAGTAATCAAATCTTCAGCCATTTTAAGCATATGTTTCTTAGGCACAGAGCCGAAATGCTAGGAGAAGCCCCTACAGAAGCTGAACTTGGCCTTCCTCTAAAAGAAGCTCTGGAAACAGAAGGAGAGGCCCTAACTACCTTGGGAAGAGAGGGAAGAACAGTTACCTGAGAAGCCCCTCAGCCTGGCCTACTTCCTGAGAGGGCACATCCTGTAACAGTAAAGTATCTGCCTGAGACTCCATAGAGACTCCTGGCAAAACCTCTGGCTCCCTGAGCCTTCTAAAGGACCGACGTCCGGGACTGCCGGTTCCTCACCCTAGACTTCACTGTTTTGTCCTTGCGCTTTTAGATGAAGCAGGCGCCGAGCATCCGACGGCATAGTATAATTGCAACGCTTCCCAAACACTAACCTAGCACAATCAAGCCTCCTCTTAATAGTGCGCTTTAAATCTAGCACAAGAGCGGCAACCAACAACGCCGTGCTCAGGCCCTAAACAAGGTATACACAATGTATGATAATCCCTATGCGGTATCTGCTTCCCACAAGAAATACAGTTATTCACTTTTTCTGACATCCGTAATATACTGAGGCAAGAAAACCAAAATGTTCCCCACGGGTTACTTAGCCAACTCTGTACTCGGTCTGAAACAAATCTCAAAATTGCTTCTGCATCGGACCATGCGGCAAAAAGACTGAGGAAATGACTCTGGTATTCGGGCGACTGAGACGCGGACTATACCCAATAGTCAGGACTGCAGCAAGGGAAGACGAAGAACATCGTTCTGAGTAGTCCTACTTCATTTGTCTTCAACCTGTGGGATACGGATATGTATTGGATCCGAGACGGCAGTTTCACCAGCATCTGATCCAAGCTTCAAGCTCCTCCCCTTACCCATAACACCCCTTAATCTCCTTCCTTCCCTCAGATCGAGTTTGCTGCACCATCCACCTAAGCCTGACACAATAAGAGCTTATCACAACAGTTTACACATAAACCTACCAGTAAGAACAGGTGAGCCGCCATGGCACTCTCTCCCACCTACCAGAGGAATAAGCTATAAGGTCAGGAGGAAGGAGGGAGGGACGGCTGAAGACAAATGAAGTAGAACTACTCAAATGGAACATTATGGGGAGTACATAGCTTCTTTATCTGAAGTAGTTTACTTCATTTGCTTTTAAACCGGTGGAACAGAGTCCCTAGCTTCTAAACACCTGGGTTGCCCTCATGGAAGAATATTCCAGAGCACTGCAGAGCCAAAGGATGCTCTCCCTCTAGATATCATGTCCAGTTTATAGTGAGAAATGAAGGTATGAGACAAGGACCAAGAAGCCGCAAAACAAATATCATCCAGAGACACCCTGGACCAAAAAGCTGCCGAGGTAGCCATGGATCTGGTAGAATGTGCTTTTACTTGACCCGGAGGTGACATACCCTTGTCTTTGTATACCTGAAGGATACAATGAGAGATTCATCAAGCCAAAGTTACCTTGGAGATTGGTTTGCCCAGGAAGGGTTTAGAGTAAGACACAAATAACTGGTGGGACTTGCGAAAGGTCTTAGTTCTGTGCAAGTAAAATCTCAGTTGTCTATGTATGCCTAACAAGTGCAATTTATATTCACCCCGTTCTGAAAATTTGGGAAGAACACGGGTAAATTAATCATCTGATTGATATCAGTCTCAGAAGCCACCTTAGGGAGAAAGGATGGATTGGTATGAAGTGACACCCTGTCCTTATGGAAGACCATATATTGTGCTTTGATAGACAACACAAAGTTCTGAAACCCTCCTAGCCAAGGTGATAGCTACTAGGAAGGCTGTTTTCCAAGATAAAAATTTTAGGTCTACTGACGCAGCCGGCTCAAAGAGAGGAGCAACCAGAGCCTGTAAAACCAAAGTCAGGTCCCCAAGGAGGGGTAGGATCCTTCACCGGGGGTCTTAAAAGAAAGGTACCCTTAATAAAGGTTTTACAAAGTTTAGAGGATGCTAAAGAAAAAGAAGTTTTGTACCTACCATAACGTTCCATGTTAGTTGTCGCCTCTCGCCTTCTTTCTTGCTGGTTGGTTCGGAGCTGATCCTCGGCTCCGACTCGGCCATCTTCAAAAGCTCGAGAGCTGCATACTGGCTCGAGGCCACCCCATATCCCATGATGCCTGGCACTAGATACCCAGATATCGTTTAGTAAGTCTAACTGCAGACATAACAAGGAAAGGATCCTATCCGGGAATATATAAAACCTCCAGAGAGGCTACTAGACAGAAAGGAATAGCCAGAGAAGACTCAGCCAGTGAAAAACCATACAGAACTCTTCTTGGTCTACAAGGATAGGGGGATGGAGGGTGGGACTCAAGAAAGAAGGCAAGAGGGGACAACTAACATGGAACGTTATGGGAGGTACATAACTTCTTTATGTTAAGTTGTCTATCTCACCTTCATTCTTGCTGGTTGGGACAGCGTCCCTAGCACCTAAAATCCTGGGTGGCTCATTGGAACAAACTCTTCAGAACAGTGGAACCAAAATCAGCTCTGCCCCTGGAAACCACGTCCAACTTATAATGCGAAATGAAAGTATGAGGGTTGGCCCACGTGGCCACTGCACAAATAGATTCCATGGGCAACCTAGCCTGAAAAGCCACAGAAGTGGCTAAAGCTCTGGTGGAGTGACCTTTTGGTTTAACAGGCAATTCTTTATTCCTTAGCTGATAGATAAATGTAATGATAGAAGTCAACCACCTGGATAAGGTTACTTTTGAGACTGGCAGACCTTATTTACCCACAGCATAAGAAAGGAAAAGCTGGTCCGATTTTCTGATGTCCTTAGTCCTATGCAAATAAAAACGCAGTTGCCTGTGAACATCTAACTGGTGCAACTTATATTCCACCCTGTTGGAGTGGTTGGGAAAAAAACACAGGAAGGTCAATGGACTGATTCAAGTTATTCTCAGAAGAGACCTTGGGAAGGAAGGATTTGTCCTGAGAGTAACCCTGTCATTGTAGAACACTAGGTACGGAGGACGGATACAAAGAGCCTGGAGTTATGAAACTCTTCTGACTGAAGTAATTGCTACCAGAAAAAGGGTTTTCCAAGATAAAAAACTTCAAAGAACAAGAAGCTGCAGGTTCGAAGGGGGGCAAAATTAGAGAAGCTAGAATCAAATTTAGATCCCACGGAGGTGGAGGATCTCTCACTGGGGGCCTGAGCAGAGTGGTCCCTTTGAGAAAGCTTTGCAAAGCTTATGAGACATTATATTACTTCCCGACAGGCCCACGTGAAAATCTGAAATTGCAGCTAACTGAACTCTAATTGTAGCGGAAGCGGACCCAGCATGAAAGAGTTCCGCAAGAAATTCCAATATGTGGTGTACAGGGGCTGAAAAGGGGTCTATACTCTTACCCTCTGCCCAGGACGAAAAACGTTTCCACTTACTAGCGTAAGTTTTTCTAGTGGTAGACTTGTGCGATGATAAAATGATTACACGCACAAAGTGGGAGATATCAGGAAGCCTGGCTAAGGTTGGAAGTGGAGCAATCAAGCAGTGAGCTGCAGAGATTGTAGGGAATGGTGCAGCCTGCCCGACTGATGGATCAGAAGGTCTGGAACGGGGTCCAGAATCCAAGGCTGCTCGAGAAGATGATGATGCAAGAACGGAAACCATATTTGTCGAGGCCAGTAAGGAGCAATGACGGTCATCTTGCAGCCCAATACGGTAGCTTTTTATATCAGCTTGGGGATTAGGGGAAAGGGAAGAAATGCATACAGAAGTCCCTGAGGCCAATCGTGGACTAGAGCGTCTCTGGGGGAATGTCCTGGAAGTGGAAGGATAGAGAAGAAATTGCTGCACTTGCTGTTGAAGGGGGTGACAAAGAGGTCGCAGCAAGGCTGCCCCCATTTGCGGAAGATTTGGTCCGTCACTACCTGACTCAGAGACCACTCGTGAGGCATGAAAATTGCTCTGCTCAGCCTGTCTGCTATGACGCTGGATCTCCCAGGGATGTACATTGCAGTCAGAAACCATTGGGAAGAGATCACCCACTGACAGAGTCTGAGTGCTTCTCGACATAGGGGGTAAGACCTGGTTCCGCCCTGCTTGTTGATGTACCATACGACTGACATATTGTCTGTTTGAATTTCAATGGTCCCGGTAGGAAGAGAGTCCTGAAGAGCTTGCAACGCTAAAAGCACGGCCCTCATCTCCAAGACATTTATGTGCAGATGGTACTCTTGAGGTTGCCAGGTGCCCTGGACTGTTATGCACTGATAATGCCCCCCCCCACCCACCTGATAAGGGAGACATCCGTGGTCACCGCAGCAACTGGAGGGGGAAGTACAAATGGTCTGCCCTGGGGCACTAATGTGGAGACCATCCACCACGCAAGGTGCTTTTTGTATGCTTCTGTGATAATAATATGAGACATGGGAAGCTGCTGGAAGGACCATTGGGTAAAAAGAAGCCACTGGAGGATCCTCATGTGAAAATGAGCCAGAGGGACGAGTATAATCGCTGCTGCCATGAGACCCAGAGTTTGGAGAACGAACCTGGCTTGAATTCTCTTGCATCCTAACAAGACCTGCACCTGTCGGCGAATGACTAACACCCTGTCTGGTGGAAGGCTGGCTGACTTGTCTTTTGTATTTAAATTTGCGCCTATAAAGGTGATAGACTGACAGGGCGACAATGCAGATTTTTCGAAATTTATTGTGATACCTAGTCTGGAGCAAGTCTGTATTGTGTAGTCTCTGGCTCGCAGAAGGTGATGCCTAGTGGTAGCAGTGAGGAGCCAGTTGTCTAGATATGGAAACACCTGGAATCCTTGCCATCTCAGGTGAGCGGTAACTACTGCCATACATTTGGTGAACATCCTGGGGGCTGTGGTGAGACCAAAGGGCAGAGCTCTGAACTGATAATGGCTGGCTCCCAACCGGAAGCGGAGGTATCTTCTGGAGCGTCTGTCCATTTTGATGTGGTAGTACGCATCCTAAAGATCTATGGAGCACATCCAATTGTCCTGACCCAGAAAGGGTAAAATAGACTGTAGCGTGACCATCCGAAACTTCGTTCTTTGAACAGACCTGTTTAGTCTGCTGAGATCCAGAATGGGTCTCCAGTCCCCTGTCTTTTTTGGTACCAAAAAGAACCTTGAGTAAATTCCGGATCCTTGCTGGTCTGCTGGGACTTGCTGGATGGCCCTTTTTCTTAGCAGTTTTGAAACTTCTTGACCTGCTTGATCCCTTAGATTGGGTGGAACATCTGGAAGGGACTTAACAACAAGGGAGTGCGAACAAAAAGAATTCTGTACCTCCGGATACAACAGACTGTACCCATTTGTCTTGTGTTATGCCTTGCCAGGCTCTTGGGTACAGCGATAATATTCCCCCGACTGCCTCCAGAGGTGGGCAGTCGGGCAACCCTTCAGGGATGTTAGAAGGGCTTCTCAGAGAAGGATTTTCTGCTGCCCTGGTTTTGCGGACCCCCTCTGCCACGAGGGCGGTGTCTATTATTGTTCCCTCCTCTGCCCCTGGATGGGAACTCACCACGTGTGTCTGGCAAGGTTCCCTGGGATTTACGGACCCACATCTTTCCACTCTTCTGACCCTTGGGATATTTTCTGGAAGGAGTGGAAAAACAGACTCCCACGGCAGAGAGAGTGTCTTGCCTTCTTGTTCACACCTGGTTAGGGTGTCCTTCACCTGTGATCCAAACGGAGCGGAACCATCAAAGGGGGTATTGGTGAAAGATGCTCTGAAGGGCTCCGCAAAATTACATAGCCGCATCCATGCGTGCCTCCTAAGGGCAACGCCTGTGCCTGCGGCTCTACTCACACCATCGGCTGCATAAGAAATGAGCCTCATGGAGGAGTTCACCACTGAATTAAGAGTCACCAGCTGGGAGGCTGCCTTAGCCTGGGCCCCCTCAACTGATGGATCTTGGAGGGTATGAGATCCCTTTGAAGACGGGTAAAGTGGCACAAATAATTCAGAGACTTCATGGAGAAGGTCGCTGAAGAGAACATCTGCTTCCCATATCTGTTTATCATCCTGGACTCTGTTAGGGGGATGGACAGATGAAGTTTCAGCCAACTCCTCCTTTGTGGCCGCTACTACCACCATGGCATCAATGGGAACACCTCTGGTCAAAAACTTTGTCTTGTGGTGCAGTTATGAATTTTGCAGGTCTTCTAGGGGTCGGTTCCACTGTGTTTGGAGCTGACCACGCCTTCCGAGCCACCACAGACATGAGTGGGTCAAAAGGCGGAGACACCCTGGAGGTGGAAGGTTGGGATCCAAACGCATCCAGGAATACCGACTCATCCTCAGAAGGGCTAAGGGTAGACCAGGTTCCCCCTCTGTCTAAGCATCTCAAGGATGTCTGAGAATGAGACATCTTCAGAGGGGGACATCGGGGACCCTTCCGAATCCTCTAAGTCGGTATCTGAAGTGACAGACTCAGGGGAGTCGACATGCTTCCTCTTGCATTTCCTCTTATGAGGTTGCTCCTCTGAATGATCAGGGGAGGCCTTGGAAGAGGAAGATACACCCAAAGGGGTGCCCTGGAGTGTTGGTTCCCCACGCTTGGGGCCTGGAGGAGGGGCAGAGACAGGAACAGGCACCATAGTGGGAGGAGCCGAAGGGGATGATCGTGGGGCTGACTCAGGGGCCAGCACACTCCTCATGACCTCAAAGGCATCCCTTCTCGGATGCCGAGAAGGCTCCGGTTCCAAAGAGACCGTAATCCCTCTCCGCACCGAGGGGGACAGCACCGAAGCCAATGTAGGAGCCGGCCTCACCTGCGCCGAAGCTCCGAGGGGGAGAGTGGGGTCAGACAAAGTTCCGATGCCACTCGCACCCTCAGAGCTGATGATGGAGTCTCGGCGCCCAGATCCCTCCAAGGACAGTACCAAGGAAGTGATCGGAGCCGACGAAGGAACCGAAGGAGAAGGTATCAGTGCCGACAGTTCCACGATTCGAACCCCAACAAACTCCGGCTCTGACCTCAAGGGAGGAGTCGGAGGAGAAATGACTGCAGACTAGGACGGAGCCGAACCCTGTTGAGGGGGCTGGACAACATTTTTGCTAAGTTCCGAATTCTCTCCAGGGTTAGAAAAACCTTCATTCACAGTGTCTATCCTTGCTCCAATGTACTCTAGAACCTGGACTGGGATTGATAGCGATTCCCAGGTGGCCTGACAGCTTCAAAAAGTAGTCCCTGGCTTGACAAAATAGACACTTGGTGGGAGCAACAAGGAGCCAATCATCCAGGTACGGAAAGACCTGTATCCCCTGAAGCCTCAGGTGAGCCGCTACAACTGCCATGACCTTGATGAACACCCTGGGGGCTGTGGTGAGACTGAAGAGTAGGGCTCAAAACTGATAATGATTGGCTCCTAGCCAGAAGTGGAGGAACCTCCTGGAGCGTCTGTGAATCTTTATATGGTAGTACGCGTCCTGGAGATCTATCAAGCACATCCAGTCTTTCTCCTGCAGATAAGGCAGGATGGATAGCAATGTGACCATCCAAAACTTCTCGTTGGCAACTGATAGGTTGAGGGTAGAAAGATCCAGAATAGGTCTTAGGTCCCCAGTCTCTTTTGGCACTAAAAAGAACCTGGAGTAGATGCCAGATTCAGACTGGTCATGGGGGACAGGCTGGATGACTCGTTTCTTTAGCAGCATGTCTATCTCAAGCACTGCTACCTCCCTCTGTGCGGGTGGTACGTCTGGGAGGTGTTTTGGTGGAAGAGGGAATTCCACAAAGGGAATAGAATCGCCTCTGGATATGATCTGAAGCACTCAACAGTCTGTTGACATGGACTCCCATGCCGTTAGGTGCAATGAAAGACGACCCCCGGCTGCTTCCAGAGCAGAGCAATCGGGCAACCCCTCAGGGCTGCTGTGCGGGCCTGTCCGAGAACCGTTCTCAAGACCCCACGTTCCTCAGACCCCCTTCTGCTTTGGGCCGGCATCTATCAAAACACCCTCTGCCTCTGGGAGAAGATAAGTCCCGAGTGTCCCAGGAATACTGAGACTTCCAGAACCACATCTTCTTTTGCTCTCGCTGATTCATAAGGATCTTTGAGAGTTAGAGAAGCAGATCCCGAAGGCAAACAGTGTCTTCCCGTCCTTTTTGCTCTGGACCAATGTCTTGAGAACGGTCTTTCCGAACAGGGAAGAACCATCATAAGGAGCATTTGAAAATAACGCCTTAAAGGGCTCCGTGAACTGACACAGCCTGAGCCAAGCATGACACTTCATGGCAACGCCCGAGCCGGCCACCCTTGCTGCTCCGTTGGCATGCGAAAGGAGGTGCATGGACATGTTGGATACCGCTTTTAGAGTGGTCATCTGCATGGAGAATATGCGCTTATCCTCCAGCGACATGGACTCCATGGATGACTCAGCTAGTTCTTTGACAAGGTCACGCTGCAGTCAGGTAACGTATGCCAAGTAATTCAGCGCCCAAATGGAAAAGGTAGCCGAGGCATACACCCGCTTCCCTAGGTGACCCATCGTCCTGGACTCATGGTCGCGAGGATAGACCATAGAACTTTCTTGGGCTAGGTTTTTCCTTGGTGGCTGCTGCTACCACCATAGCATCTACAAGGGACCCTTTGTTCCAACAAGGTCTATCTGAGGGTGGACTTAGGAACTTGTCTGGGTGCTTTGGAATTGGCTCCATGGGGTCAGGTTACTTCCATGCCTGGGAGATGATAAGGTCCATCAATGGATCCGTGGGAGGGGACACCCAAGAAGTAGACGGGCCCATGCCGAAGGCCTCCTGAAACATTGACTCATCCGAAGTAGGCTTGGGAGTGGACCCCCCCCCATTGGCGCAGGATTTCCATGATGTCTCCAAATGAAACACGGTTGGCGGGGTGATCTGGGGGAGCCTTTCCCCCTCCTCCAAGTTGGTGTCCTCGGTGAGGGACTCTGAGGAGGAGTTTACGTGCCTCCTTTTGCACATCCATTTGCAAAAAGCATCTTCAGTGGAACTGTCCGAAGCAGACTCACAAACAGAAACAGTCTGTTGCTCTGCAAGGGGAACTGCCTGGGGCACATTGGGCAAGGGCTGTCCCTGAGTGGACAAAATGGCAGAGGTCACATCCAGAGCCGAGGGAGCCAGGGTGGAATCCGAGGAAATAGTCAGGGGTCTTGACCCACTTGAGAGCACCCTATCCACCACATCAAATGCTGAAGGAGAATGAGCCTCCGGGTCACCAGTAAGGAAGCTGCACTCCCCGGACCTGATGGGGGAATTGGAGCCAAGCCTGCAGGTGCAGAGATGTCAAAGAGGGGGGTCATGACCCGACATGGTCGGAGCCGATGGAAACCCTGCTTTGGATCCGACGCCCAGGCTACGGCTCCGAGAGCTGCTCAGGGCTGAACTCATCGCTAAGGGCAATGGTACAAGGTACCATCGGTGCCAGCCCCCCCCCCCCGACTCCAAGACCCCTTGGATCCGAAAACTCAGATACTGGGAGTCGGATCAGAAAAGGAGTTACTGGAGTGAAAAAAAGGGAGCGAGCTCCCCCCTCCATAGGGAGAGGGCGCTGGCAATACTCCCATCTGTATCTGGGTGCAACTAAATCTTCTCATCATTTTGTCCACCTCCACTTCACTCAAACTTCTGGTGGAACGCGATGAAGAAGCCACTGACACAAACACCCTGGAAGAAGGTCTAGCCTCCTCTGGCTTTGGTGAGAACCTTGGCAACCGGAGCCGAGGAGTACTAGGCCTGGAAACAGCCTGGAGTTTCTGGGGAGGACCCGACCAGTCCGGGGACCTCTTCCTAGCTTCGTCTTTATCCTTTCTCAGCATATTCCCTTCAACAGGCTTCTGAACAGGAGGATGAGTCCTGGCCTGAGAGGAGGAAGAGGCGAAAGAAGCAGAAGCAGTCACCGCTGTGACTGCAGCAGTAGTAGCAGGGACAGCCGCCTCCAAAGCAGACAACAGTCCCTTCATCACCAGCTTGGCCTTGCAATCTTTCAAGGCCCGCAGGTTGAAACCCACGCAAATAGAACAGTCTGTAGACAGATGTGTGACCCCTAAATATACCACGCACAGAGTGTGGCTATCCGCTGGGGATAACCTATGGCCAAACTCTGCGCACTTTCTAAAGAAAGGCTTATTCTGCTCAGCCATGCCTGAAAATAGAGCAGAAGAAATAAACAGTTTTCAGACCCAAGTATACACACACACACACACACACACAATCACACACAATCACACACAATCACACACACTACTATAGGAAAACTAACTAAATTTTTTTTTTTTTTTGTTCACAACGCAACGTGAGGAAGGGGAGGGAAAGGAAAGGGAAACCCTGATCTAATACAACAAGAAAGTTCAATCTTATCCCAAAAGTTCTGAGAAAAACACTATTAAAGCAAGCACCACACCTGGAGCTCCGAGACCACGATGCCAGGCAAAGCCACGGCAAACGAGATCTGGGGGAAGGAAGGAGATGGAGGGGTATTGTGGGTAAGGGGAGGAGCTTGGATCAGATGCTGGTGAAACTGCTGTCTCAGATCTGATACGGATCCATATCCCACAGGTTGAAGAGCAAATGAAGTAAACTACTTCAGACGTACTGAATCATTTCTTAACAAATATACATGCCTTGAGAAAAACAGACAGCCGTTTGGTTAAAATTAAATCAAAACCACCTAAACGGCATCCCCCACATAGGTTCATAGGGATTCATAGGTTCATACTAAGCAAACTGCTCTTGCGAGCCATTTTAAGCTTAGCCAATTATCCCTTGTGAGACTCAAACCCTGCACCTTGTGTTTGTAAGCCAAACACCTTAACCATTATGGCACCCTCCCAACCCCTTTTCTGCTGCCTTGCATACTTATGCACAAACCCTCATGTTAGCAGCTGCTGGGTTTATGCACATATTCCAACTGACATGGTGGGACTATTCCATCGATTCCTATACCAGTGACTGATTTAGAACTTCATAATGCCATTGCTAATGTTGCCAATTGTTAAAAATCAGAAGAAGAAGAATAGTACAGTTTTGTACCTACCATAAATGTAGATGTCCGATAGGTATGCATCTGCAGTCATAACAAATGGGTTGTCCTGCCTCAGGCAGCCCTTCGGTCGGCCGGATTCCAAAGTCTGGGTCTGGCCTCGGCTGATGTCGCACTTCACCCGACGTCATAGCTGCTGGGGTATAAAGGCATCAGCCGATGCCATTTTCCTCAGTGTTTCTTGCCCCAGATGCCAGGTGCCCTCTAGGAAGGCTAAATTTGGATAAATGCAGATATTTCCAAACAGTAGAAAACAAAATATATATATACATATATACATACAACAAATACACCATAATAGATTCCCCCAGCTAGCTAAAAGAGGGGTAAGTACCCTAGGAATACCACAGAGGGGAAGGAGGGTGGGTAATCCTGACTGCAGATGCATACTTATCGGACATCTACATTTATGGTAGGTACAAAACTGCACTATGTCCTTCAAGGATGCATCTGCAGTCATAACAAATGGGTAGAATACCATAGCCAAACTGGGGGAGGAGGCACTAAGATAATGATGGTGTAGTTAAGATCCCTTGTAAAACAGCAGTTGCAAAACCTGCTCGGGATTTGGAGTATAAAGGAAGACTATAATGCTTGGCAAATGTATGCACGGAGCTCCAAGTAGCAGCTTCTAAAATGTCTTTGGTAGCCACTCCTCGTAGGAAAGCTGTAGTGGTGGCTGTAGCTCTTGTGGAGTGAGGCCTGATATTTTCAGGAGTTGTCTTTCCATGAAATGAGTAGCAGAATCGAATGCAATTTCCTATCCATTTTGAGATTGTCTGTTTTGAAATTGCTTTTCCTTGCACTCCTGTTGCATATGCTACCAGAAGCTGGTCAGTTTTTCTGCTGGCCTTGGTTCTGTCCAGATAGTAGCGCAGTTGTCTGTGTACATCCAAGGTGTGTAGTAGTTTTTCCCCTGTTCTGTGGGTTGGGGAAGAATGTAGGTAAATGTATGGCTTGGTTCAAGGATACCCTGGATACCACCTTTGGCATAAAAGTAGGATTTGTTCTCAGAGACACTCTATCCTGATGGAAGATAAGGAAAGGCTGCACTGCCATTAATGCCTGTAACTCAGATACCCTTCTTGCTGAAGTGATTGCTAGCAGGAAGGCAGTTTTCCAAGATAAGAACTATAAGTCTGCTGTTGCTGCTGGTTCAAAAGGGGGAAGTGTTAATTTTTCTAGCACAAAATTGAGATCCCATGCAGGCAAAGGTGGTTTCCTTGGAGGCTTTACATTTTTGATCCCTCTCAAAAATTGTCTGAGGAGAGGATGAGAGAAGACAGGAGGATCCATGTTGTACTCTGCTGAAATTGCTGATGCATGTATCTTAATGGAAGAATAGGACAGGCCATTGTGGAACAGTTCTGCTAAGTATTTCAGGATGTGTGCTAGGTTTGCTAAGTGTGACATTTTTTCCCTTTTCTGCACTCCAAATGAGGAATCTTTTCCATTTGGCTGAATATGTTTTCCTTGTGGAGGGTCTGCGAGCCTCCAGGATAATGTCCTTAACCCTCTGAGATAAATCAAGTTGGTTTTGTTTTATGCAATTTTCCAAGCAGTTAGCTGCAGTGTTTTTAAGTTTGGATGCAGGGTCTTGTAATTGTTCTGCGTTAGAAGTAAAGGACATAGAGGTAGCTGCCATGAATGCATCCGAGACATGCTTCTCAGTAGCGGGTACCAATGGTGCCTTGGCCAGTCTGGAGCTATCAGAATTACCTTTGGCTGTTCCTTTCTGATCTTCAGTAGAACTTTGTACATCCAAGGAAGAGGTGGAAAGGCATATACTGTCAGGTCCTTCCAGCTGAAAGAAAGGGAGTCCACCCTCCAGGCAAGTGGGTGGTATACTCTTGAGCAGAATTTCTTCAGTTGGTAGTTGTGTGGGGAGGCAAACAGGTCTATCTCTGGCATTCCCCATTTCTTTGTTATGGTTTTGAAAATATCTGGATGCAGCATCCATGTGTGAGCATCCGTGGTAGTCCTGCTTAAGCTGTCTGCTAGTGAATTCTCTTTTCCTGGTACAAATCTGGCCTGCAGTTGGATGTTGAGATTCAGGGCCAAGTTCCACAGGTCCATTGCCGTCCGGCATAGAGGGTATGAATGTGTGCCTCCCCGTTTGTTGATGTACCACATGACTGTGGTATTGTCCGTCCTTATCAGCAGGTGTCCTTGCTGGATGAATGGTCTGAATGCCTCGATTGCATGTTTCACTGCCAGCATCTCCTTTAGATTTATGTGTAGATTCAGCTGGTCTTGTGACCATAGGCCTTGGATACACTTGTCTTCCATGTGTGCCCCCTAGCCTAGGTCTGAGGCGTCCGTGGTGATGGTCTGCCTTGGATGTGGTTTGTGGAAAGGCAATCCTCTGTTTATCTGACAGGCCTGAGCCCACCACAGGAATTCTTTTTTCAGACATGGAATGATTGGTATCTGGGCTTCTAGACTGTGTCTGTGTTGAGACCATACATTCCTTAGGTACCATTGTAACTTTCTCATATGCAGCCTGGCATGTGGGATCAATATTATGCAGGATGCCATGTAACCCAGGGCCTGCAAGACTTTCCTTGCAGTAAGCTGAGTTTGTCTTGTTAATGCCATGAAATAGACTGGTAGTTGCTTTTGTTTTTCCTCTGTGAGAAAAGCCATCTGAGTTATTGTGTCCAGTTCTGCACCCAAAAATGTAATCCTTTGGGATGGCACTAGTCTTGATTTTTGTATGCTGACTGTGTATCCCAAGGCTTGCAGCAGTTGTATGACATTGGCCAAATCCTTTATTAATTTTGTCTTGTTGTCCGCTTGTATTAGGCAGTCGTCCAGGTATGGGTAGATTTGAATTCCCTGAAGCCTGCAATGAGCAATTACTGATGCCAGGCATTTCGTGAATACTCTGGGTGCAGTAGATAAGCCAAAGGGCAATGCTGAGAATTGATAATGCTCTGATCCTGCAAGAAATCTGAGGTGTCTTCTGCAATCTGGTCGTATAGGGACGTGCAGGTATGCCTCCTTGAGATCTAGAGTCACCAGCCAAGACTCCTTGCCCAACATGGGAAGAAGTTGCTGTAGGGTCAGCATTTTGAATTTTGGAACAATGAGGTATGTGTTCAGTGTGGACAAATCGAGAATAGGCCTCCATTGATTTTCTTTTCTTGGTACAAGGAAAAGTCTGGAGTAAAATCCTTGGCCTTGTTCCATAGATGGTACCTTTTCTATTGCTCTCATCCTTAGTACACTGATGACTTGTTTTAGAGCCTCTGATTTCTGGCTTGGTGGAAGGTTTGGCATTCCTCTCTTTTTTGGTAGAGTGTGGAAGTGAAACCTGTAGCCCTTGTCTATTGTTTGTAAAGTCCATTTGTCTCCTGTAATACAATGCCAATTTCTTGAGAATAAGGCTAGCTTTCCGCCCAAGGGTGCTTCCAGTTGTTCCCTGGTAGGCGGAATCAGAGCCAAGTCATTGTGTCTGTCCTGTAGAAGTGGTTGCAGTCGCAGCTGTGGCGGCACTTCTTTGGTTGGCAGGTTGCCACTGACGACCCCTGTAGGCACCCCTAGATTGACCTCTGCCTCTTGGGCGTCTATTTCTGCCTCTCTGTGCTCTGGAGGTGTCTGGAAAGGACCAATTCTTTGAAGGCCAATTTCTGCTAAACCTCGAGGTTGGACCTGTAAAAAATCCTTGACTGTTTGGACAGATTTTGCTTTTTCTTCCACTTTCTTTAGAACCTCCTGTGCAGGAGAGCCAAACAAACTTTGTTTCTCCATAGGGGCATCCAGGAGTTTAGACTTAACATGGTCTGGTAAGGATTGTTCTTTTAACCAGGCATGCCTTCAATCACTGCTCCAGTCATAGCTGATCTAAATGAAGCCTCCAGTGCATCATAGCCACATTTTAAGAAATGATTACTGACCTGCTGAGAATTGTGTACCAAATCCTGAAGGGACTTACGGTCTAAAGGTTCAGGAGAGGCCAGCTTTTTATTCAGCTGATCTAACAAAAATTCCTGGTACTGTATCATGTGAAATTGACAGTTTAAAGCCCTGGCAAAAAGAGTAGCAGATGTATAAACCTTTTTACCCCATCTCTCTAATGCTCTAGATTCTCTTTCAGATGGTAGTGGGTTTTTGGCAGAGGCAGCTGCAACACCTTTAGGGCCCTGAGAAATGGTTTCTGGGTCTGCAGCATGTACAAGTGGTAGTGAGAATCCGGGACCCTGTAGTATCGGTCAGGTTTTGCAGGGGCCGGAGGAAGAGAATCAGGGGCAGTACTGGCATCATTGTATGCATCATCAACAACTGATAGTACAGGTGGAATGGCTAAAGGCCTATGCTGTGGTAAGTGTAAAAAAGTCCTTAGCCTTTTCCTAGAATCAGAAAAATCCTGACCCTGCCATTGGAAGTGTTCCCTCATTGAGTGTAGGGTATCCCCAAAAGAAAATTCTTCTGGAGGTGAGGCAGAAGGAATGGAGTCTTCTGCATCAGAATCCTCATAAGGTGAGTACGGGCCTTCCTGATGGTCCGATACATCTGAACCATCCGAGGAGTAGTCAGAGGACAGAGGTTCAGAGGGTTCAGTCCTAGGCCTCTTTTCAGGAGGGGGTTGTGAGGCCCTGTCTGGTTGAGGATGGGTTCCCCTGATCAGAGAAATAAGGTCCTCAGTAAGGCTGAGAATCTGGGAACTTGAGGTAGGCCTGTGAGAGGGAGCTTTTGAGGGTAGGGCCTTGGAAAGTTTGGCTGCTTTAGCCCTGGAAAAGGCCTTGATAGACATAGAAGCAGGGGGTCTAGCTGCCCCACATGCAGGAGTAGAGATGTCCAACGGAATAGTGTCAGACAACTCTTGTGTGCCTGCTACTTCAGCAGGAATTTCTGTAGCCGACTCAGCCATGGCCTGTGTGGCCTCGGTTATCGGAGGCATGCTTTCGGCCGAAGGGAGAACCGAGGTCTCGGTTTCAGCCGAAACCGAGACACTCGCGGTAGGCCTAACCGTGGTTTCAGCCGAAACCGCGGGCCGCGAGTGTCGGTCCTTTTCTTTGCGTTTTTTAGCTAAATGTGTAGTCGGAGTGTCCGACGGCATTTTATATGCAAAAGTGGAGCCAAAAAACTCTTCTGCAAACTCCGACCGACGTCTAAGAGTCCGTCGGTTGAAGAAAGCACAGGCTAAACAAGCTGATACATCGTGGTCTGGGCCTAAGCAAGGAAGGCAGTAAGAGTGGAAATCCTTATGAGGTATTTGTTTCCCACAAGTTAAACAATTATTTACTTTGTCTGACATCGGCTGAGGCAAGAAAGAGTCCCCAACGGGGTACTTAGCTTTTTAGAAGTCTTCGGTACGCTGAAATCTCTGGATCTGACCGACCGGCACTTGCGAACAGCTTCTGCTTCGGGCACCGCGCGGCAAGAAAGACTGAGGAAAATGTCGTCGGCTGATGCCTTTATACCCCAGCAGCTATGACGTCGGGTGAAGTGCGACATCAGCCGAGGCCAGACCCAGACTTTGGAATCCGGCCGACCGAAGGGCTGCCTGAGGCAGGACAACCCATTTGTTATGACTGCAGATGCATCCTTGAAGGACATCAAACAGATTCCCTTTACATTAATGCCACTTCAGCTACCAATGGCTGTCAAAGGCATGCTTACTATCGCAAAAATGGAACATTTTTTGTTGGAATTACTACCTGCACTTTTCACCTGGAAAATTTATGATATGGCTGGAAGAAGGGCAAGACAGCAGTACATGATTTTTACTACATTTGCTGAAATCAAGCTTATCCCTGTTTACCTACAGACTGGTCTACTTGTTATATAGGTCATGCTATTCTAGCTTTATGACATACAGCTGCTTTACCTGATGGAAAGATCCACAATGCTCATTGCAACACAAACACTAAAGACATTCCTAACCCAGCTGGAAAAATAGATGCCACCTGAGTTTATCATAATGCTGTAAAAAAATTTTCAAAGGGCTTGCTCACATGGATCTTAGTGCTGAAGTCAATTCTGGAGCAGGTATTGTATGTACTTTGTTTGTGGGGTAGTGACTAGGTTGACTAGGTGGGTTAGAAAGCTGTCTAAGCTCCTGTGAATGAGTAATTCCACTTTTGAGTCTTATCAATTTGATAGCTGAAGAACTGACTGCAATGTGCAGTACGGTGCTACAAAACCACACTGCACTTGACTTTACCTTGTTTGTAAAGGGGATATGTGCACACTCACCCAGAGTGTTGTTTTTTTTTTTTTTTTTTTTTTTTTCTCCTGATACACTGATGCCATCCGTAGTTACCTAGAAATAATTTGGTAAGTCACTGAATTTCTCACATCACAAAGTAGCTGATAGCTCCCACTGGGCATGGTAACTAGCAGCCCAGCATAACGTATCTGAGATACTTCACATACAACTAACATTAGGTAAAATGGCGATTCACAGTCGACTCCCACTCCACGTTCCTAAGCACCTTAGAAACTATTAGGGTTCAGCCAAACACTCTCATACTAGGTGACTTCAACTACCCCTCCATCAACTGGGAAAACTACTCATGCACCAATACACTGGCCCAACACTTCCTGGAATTCATCAATTGCAATGCTTGGACCAGCTCATTCTTACCCCCACTAGAGGAAGCAAAATCTTTGACTCGGTTATTACTAACTTGGGCAACCGTTGCTCTCCACCAATAGTCAATTCCTCCCTGTTTAGATCCGACCACAAACTAATCACCATGGAAATCCACATCTCACCCCCCCCCCCCCCACAAAGGTAACCACCATGAAAAACTTCTCCAAAGCTGACTTTGGGCTCCTAAAAACAGTGGTAGTTAACTTCATCATACCCATGTCAATGGAAAATAGATGCATGACTGCCAAATCATACACCAACTGTACGAACATGTACATAAATGCACAGAACAAGCCATACCCAACAAACTGGTGGTTCCCTGCCAATAATAAACTCTACAATAGAAGGAAGAAACTGTTGCAGAATAAGGTGAAGTCTCAAGACTGGAAAAACTCCCTTAGCATCAACAAAAAGTTGCTATCTCTCATCAAAACCTCTAAAGCCAGCTATGAAGGCAGAATTGCGGCAGACACTAAAAACAGCCACAAAGCCTTCTATAGTTATATCAAGACTCTCCATGGCAATACCCAGGTTTGCTCTGAGTTACTGCAAAATGGTACCCTCCTATACTGAGCCAACAGATATTGCCAACATACTGGCCGACAGATTCAGTGCCAACTTTACCACCCCCAAGGGCCAATCATAATACCGGAGGAATGCCAGGCACCCACCATTACTGCAGCACAGGTTAAAGCTGCATTGTCCAAGGCCAAGAATACAGCTTCCATGGGACCTGACAATATCCCTGGATGTGTTCTACATAACTACAAAGTGAAATGGCACCACATCTGGGTGCCCTGTTCAATCACAGCCTCATCTCAGGCTTTGCCCGTACCGAATAGCACACTGCTACAGTCATCCCTCTCCATAAAAGGGGAGCGACTACAGATCCTGTGAATTATCGTCCCATTACCCTGACGAGTCTGATATGTTAGGCTATGGAGCTCATCATCATGGACCTAATTAACAAGGATATATGGAATCTCCAAACTTTAGATCATACTCAGTTTTGTTTTGTGAAAGCTAAATCATGCCTGCTCAACCTGGTTTACTTCTTTGAGGCAGTCACCAGAGCTGTGGATGAGGGCAAGACAGTTCATACAGCCTACCTCCATCTGGCCAAGGCCTTTGATACCATTCCCCACTCTAGAATCATTGATAAACTCACCAAACTAGGCATCAACCCCTATATCACTAGGTGGGTTGCAAATTAGCTCACAGATAAAACCCACGGTGTGAAAGTAGCAGACTCCAAGTCAGACTGATGACCAGCCACGAATGGAGTCCCACAGGGATTCGTCCTGGGTGTTCTCCTGTTTGGCATTTACTTCTCAGAAGTCCAGGCCAACAAGGAGGGACTCTGGCTGACCAAGTTCACAAAGAATATAAGAAACCCCTTCCAACCACTGATAGAATCACTTCACAAGAAACACCATCAATACCATAACCATGGGGAAAGAATGCCGACAGAGATGGTTAACTTTTTATTGCACGTTCTGGTACCTCGGCCATTCGCCTTCAATGGAACAATTTACTACCAAAAGGACACCTCCTTATATACCAAAAATACAATCAATTATCAAAACAATTAATCAGTCAATTAAATAATTCATGATCATTACTAAATGATTCCCTTAAAGTGCAGTCACAAAGTGCATAAATATATACAACTAAAAGGGAAACATTTTTTATGTCAAAAACATTATACACCCATTGAATGCCATGCAAGCAAAATATAGAATATAAACAAGTAACCCATATATGCACAAATTCATTTATATATTAAAAATTACTATAAACTTTCAAAAATTGTACATTTATGAAAATCTAAAATAAGAATTTCTATATATAATATTACTTATTGCTCATATTCCATTAGCTTTACTACTTAAATTATCATTTTTAATCACAATTCATAATTATAAATTTCATTCTACTCTTAATTTATACAAAGCCACATTACTATCTAAATTCATTCCTCTGGGATGTAATGTATGATAATTAATTATCATTCTATGTTCAAGTTTATTTAATTCCCTTTTAAAGTTACCTGTAAATACTTTAGGTCGTGCCAATACGCTGAAAACAAATCCCCTCATTTGCCCATTGTGCATGGATATAAAGTGATTAGCTACAGGGCTTTCCATATTCTTCCTTCTAATATCTCCAATGTGTTCTAAAATGCGAACTTTCACCTTCCTGGTAGTCTGTCCTATATACCATTGTGTATTCATACAGTTACATCCAATAATGTAGATTACCCCACGAGTTGCAGTCAAATTTTTCCATGACAAAGTATGATTTTCCATTAAATTTAATACCATGTAGATTTTTATTCTTATTACACACCTAGCATTTCCCACATCTATACATTCCAACTGATGTATCACCCCCTATCTTGTGAATTTTCCTATTAAGTAGTTCTTTTAAATTATTATGCCTGCCATATGAGAATGTAATATGTTTGGGAAAAAGATTTCCCACCATAACATCCTCAGTCACTACATCCCAAAACTGTCTCACTGTATCCTCCATAATTCCAGAAAAATCAGAAAATTTAGTTACAAAAAATAACTTTTTTGTTCTTGTTGAGACTGATCTACTTCTCCACATTAGTGACCTACCCCATGACCTTGCTTACAAACCTTCTGCTGAGCTTTAGAGAAGATCATCTCAGAGTAATCCCTCAAAGATGACTTTTCATGCACTTCACCCATAAAACCTTCTCTCAGCTGCTTTTCAGAAGTATTATAAAAAAATCCTTCAGAATTCCCCATATGGCAGTGCTTTAAGTAAATGAGAGGGATGCATACTATCAGCATGTGAGAAGTTGTTCGCTGAAGTTGATTTTCTATATGGTCTATGTTGTATTCTACCCTGCCCATTTCTGTAGAACTCAACATCCAAAAATGCTATAGTGTCATCCTTACATTCCCAAACAAATTTGAGTCCATGTGTATTTCCATTGAGCTCATCCATACATTTTTCAAACTGCAACCGATTACCCCTACATATAAAAATGAGGTTGTCTATGTAACGTCTGTAATACACAACATTGTTGATAAAGACTTACGAAACATGAATTGTTTTTCAAATTTACCCATGTATAAAATGGCATAAGAAGGGGCAAATCGCTGTACCTCTTGATTGTAAATAAAAATGTTTCTTCTATACAAAATAATTATGTGTCAAACTAAACTCCAAAAGAGATAACAAAAAAGAGGTACGGGGGCCTTAACCCATCACTTTTACTAAAGCTTCTAAGCCCCATCTTTTATCTGTTTGTGTACAAAACTGACACATTAACAGTGGCCCAAAAGTAATCTTTGTCCCATGTTGCATACATGCTTACAAACTTCACTAGTGTTTTTAATATGAGACACAATTCGGGCAGTTCATACAGCCTACCTCGATCTGGCCAAGGCCTTTGATACCATTCCCCACTCTGGAATCAATGATAAACTCACCAAACTAGGCATCAACCCCTATATCACTAGGTGGGTTGCAAATTGGCAAACAGATAAAACCCACGGTGTGAAAATAGAGGACTCCAAGTCAGACTGCTGACCAGCCAAGAGTGGAGTCCCACAGGGATTGTTCCTGTGTGCTCTCCTGTTTGGCATGTACTTCTCAGAAGTCCAGGCCAACAAGGAGAGACTCTAGCTGACCAAGTTCACAGACGGCTGCAAGCTGGAAGTCATCACTAACTCCCCGAGTGATGTAGACATCCTACAGAAAGGCCTCACTGAGACCAATGACTGGTGTCAAAACCATGGCCTTAAGCTTAATGCCAAAAAATGCGTCATCATCCCCTTTGGGGAAAACTCACTTCCCACTAATTACCACATCGATGGGAGCCCAATGAACACTAAAGGGGTTATAAGAGCTCTAGGGACACAGGTTGACAGCAACCTCTCCTTCAACCACCACATTGTCACTGTGGTCAGAAAGTCCTTTTATCTGGCACATCTCATTACCAAGGGTTTTGCATCCAGGAAGAAAGAGGTCATCATCTCTCTCTACTCTTCCCACATTAGGCCAATCATCGAGTATAATGCCCCATTTGGCATGTACCTCACTAGACACATACGACAGCTGGAAAGGCCACAAAAGTACCTCACGATGAGGATCCAAGGCCTTAAACACATGTCCTACACGGACAGACTAAAAAAACTCCAGCTATTCTCTGTCTCATATCGTCTACTAAGGGGCAATCTCTGCTTGACTTACAAAGCCATGTCTGACTCAGGTCTGTTAGAAATGCTACATCTAAAGAAATCCCAATCCCGCCGCAGCAGTGCTCCAGAGACCTCAACCTCATGACCATAATCAACAGAAAGTACAGTTGTGTATACTTACCATAAATGTAGATGTTCGAGTGTATTCACTGTTGCAGTCATTACATTTGGGTTATCTGCTTGCAGTAGCCCTCAGTTAGCCTGATTAACAAAGTCTTGGGTCCTGCGTCGGTTGCTGTCCCTTATTCCGTGACGTCAGGTTGCCAGGGGTATAAAACAAGCAACAGACGCCATTACAACAGTTTTTCTTGCCCCAGCTTTCAGGTGCCCCCCCTAATGGGAAGCAATTAGATCTATAAATATACAAGGTTGTACCTCCAACAAAAAAGCAAATACACCAAAAAGCTTTTGAGCATAGTAAAGGAGAGTAGAGGTATAGCCAAAAGAAGTAAGGAGGCTGGAGGGAGGGTAGCCAGGACTGCAACAGTGAATAAATTCGAACATCTACATTTATGGTAAGTGTACACAAGTGTACTATCTTCTTCATGTTTCACTGTTGCAGTCATCACATTTGGGTAGATTCCCAAAGCTAAGGATGGGAGGAGGAGGAATTTAGATAGCATTAAGACCAGCTATAAGGCCCTGCAAGACTGCAGCAGCAAAGCCAGCTCTGGATTTAAAGAAAATTGGCAGATGGTAATGCTTTGTTGAAGTATGTACAGAACTCCAGGTAGCAGCTTCTAGGATGTCCCTGGTAGGGACGCCTCTGAGAAAGGCTGTAGATGTAGATGCAGCCCTGGTTGAATAGGGTCTGATCCCCTGTGGGATAGGTTTTCCATGGTGCTTGTAGCAAAAATGAATGCAATGGTTTGCTTTGTAATAGCCTTCCCCTCTGCCCCAGCAGCAAATGCCACCAGCAGTTAGTCAGATTTCCTTTGAGGTTTAGTCCTATCCAAGTAGAATCTAAGTTGTCTGTGCACATCTAAGGAGTGCAGTATCCTTTCCCCTTTGTTCTGTGGATCAGAAAAGAAGGTTGGCAAATGAATGGATTGATTAAGGGCCACACTGGACACCACCTTGGGCATGAAGGAGGGATTGGTCCTGAGGGACACCCTGTCTGCATGAAAGATGATGAAAGGCTTCACTGCCATGACGGCTTGCAATTCCGATACCCTTCTTGCTGAAGTGATTGTTAAAAGGAAAGCTGTTTTCCAAGAAAGGAATTTTAAGTCTGCAGTAGCAGCTGGCTCGAAAGGAGGCAGAGTGAGTTTCTCCAATACAAAGTTAAGGTCCCAGGCTGGAGTTGGAGCTCTCCTTGGTGGTCGTAAATTTTTGGCCCCTCTGAGGAAGTGCTTGAGCAGTGGATGAGAGAGGAGGGGAGGTTCTGTATTATAATGAGCTGAAATGGCTGAAGCGTGAATTTTGATGGAGGAGAAAGACAGTCCCTTGTGAAGCATTTCAGTTAAGTATTGTAAAATCTGAGGTAAATTGGGCACTGCTGTGCACATCCCTTGAGACTGGTTCCAGGCACAGAATTTTTACCATTTTTCAGCATGAGATTTTCTAGTACTAGGCCTCCTTGCCAATAATGTGGATGTGCCTTTAAGACACAAGATTTTAATTAGAAGTGTCATGTGACAAAAAGGGTGTGTATATATTGTTTGTGTTGAAGTTTGTTCAGTTTCTGATGAAGTCTCGCCACGTGTGCAAGACGAAAAGCGCTTCATTAAAATGAAAGAGAATTAAACTGAGAGAGAATTTGCTTTGGTGTTTCCAAGCTGTCTTTTTGTTTTTCGCTAGTTTGTCTTACTTTGGTTCCTGTCTGTTGGACCATTGTAGTTTCCTCATATGCAGTCTTGCATATGGAATTAGACGAATGCAGGAGGCCAAGAACCCCAAGGATTGTAGCATTTGCCTTGCAGATAGCAGGGTTTTTGTGGCCGGCTGCTTGTTTGAAGTAGGTTGTCAAATGAATTTGTTTCTCTGTGGTGAGGAAGGCCATCTGGGAATTTGTATTCAAGCTTGCTCCCAGGAATATAATTTGTTGACAGGGTGCCAGTTGTGATTTCTTTTCATTTATGGTGTACGCCAGACCAGTTAGCACCCTTTGTACAAAGGCCAGATGATTCAAAAGTATGTCCTGGCTTTCTGCCTGAATTAGACAATCATCCAGGTATGGGTATATTTGAATATTTCTTTACCTGCAAAATGCAATGACTGGAGCTAGGCACTTTGTGAATACCCTGGGCACAGTAGATAAGCCAAAGGGCAGTGCAGAGAACTGATCGTGAGTGTATCCTGCTTTGAAGCGTAGATATCTTCTGCAAGATTCCCTGATTGGGATGTGCAGGTATGCTTCCTTTAAATCTAGTGTTGCCAACCAGGCGTTTTTGCCTAGCATAGGGAGCAGCTGGTGAAGAGTCAGCATCTTGAATTTTGGAATCACCAAAAAGGTATTTAGAGTAGACAGGTCCAGGATAGGATGCCATTAACTGTCTTTTCTGGGTACCAGAAAAAGTCTCGAGTAGAAATCTTGTCCCTTTTCCTCTTCTGTTACCAACTGAATATCCCCCATGCTTATGAGAGAAAGTACTTGCTTTTGGGCCTCTGCCCACTGATTTGGGGGTAGATCTGGCCATCTGCTTGGTGTTGGTAATGTGTGGAAATGAAATCTGTATCCCTGGGACACTATTTCAAACCCATTTTTCCTGGGTACTGAGTTCCCAGTTCTTTGCATGAAGGGCAATCTTTCCCCCCAAAGGGGCAGTTAGTTGAGCAGTGCTTGCAAGTTTTAAAAAGAAGTCATTGAGACAGTTTACCATAGGGAGGAGTTTTATTACTCCCAGATTTGGAAGTGGTGGCCCCCCACTGCTTAGTCCTGTGCGTACCTTGGGACTGAAGCCTGGGAGCTCTGTTGGATCTGGGTTTGGACTGAGAAGGTCTGGAGGAGACAGGAAAGGACCAATTCTTGGAAGGCCAATGCCTACTAAACCTTGGTGGTTGTACTTGTAAAAAATCTTTAACAGTTTGCATAGCTTTAGCTTTTTCCTCCATCTTTTTAAGAACTTCTTCTGCCTTGTTGCCAAACAGGCGGTCCTGGTTTAAGGGAGCATCCAGTAATTTCGCTTTAACATGATCTGGCAAGGATTGCTCCTTGAGCCAAGCATGCCTTCTAAGTACAGACCCAGTTACAGCCGCCCTGCAAGATGCTTCTAGTGAATCAAAACCACATTACAAAATATGTTTTCCAACTTGTTCAGCTGAATGCAGGAAATCCTGTAAATCCTTATTTTCAGCACAATCAGGAATCAACATAATTTTCTATTTAAGCAATCCAATAATATACTGCTGATACTTTAACATATGAAACTGGCAGTTTAAGGCCCTAATGGCCAAAGTTGCAGAAGTGTATACCTTCTTACCCCATCTATCCAGCGCCCTGGAGTTACTATCAAAGGAGGTATGATTTTTGGCAGTAGTAGCTTTAATGCCCTTGGGTCCCTGTGAAATGGTCTCTGGATCCGCAGTAGGATTTTTGAAAAGGAACTTGTGAGAGTCAGGGACCCTGTAATATCTATCAAGTTTTTTGGGAGCAGGAGGTAAAGATTCAAGGGCCAAGCTATATTTCAAAAAGGCATCATCAACAATGTCTAGTACAGGAGTTATGGCTAAAGGCTTGTGCTGGGGCAGGGGTAAGAAATCCCTAAGCCTCTTTTTAGAATCAGAGAAATCCTGACTTTTCCAATGAAAATGCTCCCTGAGAGTATGCAAGGTTTCACCAAAAGAGAAGTCTTCTGGGGGAGAAGCAGAGGGAATAGAATCCTCAGCATCAGAATCCTCATAGGTAGATGAGGGTAAATCCGGGTCATGAGAGGAAACAGAAAATTCAGAATCCTGGTCAGAAGTATCATAAGCAAACTCAGTCCTAGGTCTCTTATAGGGGGAAGGTTGGCTTCCCCTGATTAAATTAATAAGGTCTTCAGCCATTCTTATTTGTTTTGTCGGCATAGAGGCCTGAACATGCGGTCTGGGCGTCAGTTTTCTAGGCATGGTTCGAGTTTTAGGCCTTGAAGAAGAAGATGGTGTCGGTTTAATACCCAAATCAGTAGGCCTGAATACACCCTCAGAAGCTGGTGCCTGCACAGTGGCTCCAGAACCATCCAAGGTAGAGACATCCGCAGGTTCCACAGTTGAAGCATCTCATGGCATACCGGACTCCGAATGGGTCTCAGTAGAGGCCTGCGAATCTGAAGTAGCGGGTATCAGGGGCTGTAAAAGTGTCTTACTGAGTACCGGCGAACTGGCGACTGGCTTAGGAGAAGTGTCTTCTGCAGCTTTGGACCTAGACGGCCTGTCTCTGTCTTTATCTTTGCATTTTTTCTGAATGTCAGTAGTCGTATGGCTTACTGAAGACATATCAGGATTATTGAACCGAGCACCAAAATATTTAGAAGCGAAAATATACCGACAACGGACAGTTCCTGTTTAAATAAGGCACAAAACCGACAGCGAGGTACGTCGTGGTCAGGGCCTAGGCAAGGAATACAGTACGAATGAAAATCTTTATGAGGTATTTGCTTTCCACAAGTAATGTAATTATTTACTTTTACTGACATCGGTTTAGAGCAAGAAAAAGTTTCCCCAAAGGGTACTTAGCTTTCAGTTGAAGACTTCGGTTCTGAAACTCGAAAATGAAAATTTCAGGAGTAGGCTGACCGGCACTTGCAAAAGTACAGTTTTGTACCTACCATAAATGTAGATGTTTGAGTGTTCACCCTGCTGCAGTCATCGCACTTGGGTTATCCTGCCGTCAGGCAGTCCTGCAGTCGGCCTGAGTTCCAAAGTCTTGGTCCGGCGTCGGTTGCTGTTGCTTCTTCCCTGACGTCAGTGCGCCAGGGGTATATAAGAGGCATCCGACGCCATTTTCTTCAGTTTTTCTTGCCCCAGATGTCAGGTGCCCCCATAGGTAGGCAATATATATATATATATATATATATATATATATATATATATATATATATATATATATATATATATATATATATATATATATACACACATAGCTACATCAAAATAAAACAATACCTTCAGGCACAAGCAAATACACCACAGAGGTTGTATAGGATAGAGTGGCATAGATAAGTTCAGCTAATTCAGAGGGGATGGAGGGAGTGTAACCTGGACTGCAGCAGGCTGAACATTTGAACATTTACATTTAGGGTAGGTACAAAACTGTACTATGTTCATTGTGTTACCCTGCTGCAGTCATCACACTTGGGTTGAATCCCAAAGCTAAGGATGGGTGGTGGAGTTAAACAGGGTTAGAAGAAGCTAGTAGGCCCTGCAAAACTGCAGTGGCAAAACCAGCTCTAGTCTTAGAATATAGGGGTAAGTGATAGTGTTTGGTGAAGGTGTGCACTGAACTCCAAGTTGCAGCTTCCAGAATACCCTTGGTTGGCACTCCCCTGAGAAAGGCTGCTGATGTAGCTGTAGCCCTGGTGGAGTGGGTCCTAATGTTAGCAGGTACCGGTTTCCCATGATGCGTGTAGCAGAAACGTATGCAATGCCCTATCCATTTAGAAATGGTCTGTTTTGAGATAGCTTTTCCTTGTGATCCTGCAGCATAAGCTACAAAGAGCTGTTCAGATTTTCTGAATGCCTTAGTTTTATCCAAGTAGTAACGTAATTGCCTGTGAATGTCCAAAGAGTGCAGGTGTCTTTCTCCTTTGTTCTGGGGATTTGGGAAAAAGGTGGGCAAATGAATGGTTTGGTTTAGGACCACACTGGATACCACCTTTGGCATAAGGGTAGGGTTAGTTCATAGAGAGACTCTGTCTTGATGAAAAATGAGGAAAGGCTCCACTGCCATTAGTGCCTGTAACTCTGAGACTCTTCTAGCTGAGATTATTGCTAGTAGCAGGGCAGTTTTCCATGAAAGTAATTTGAAATCAGCTGAAAACGCTGGTTCAAAGGGTGGCAGTGTAAGCTTTTCCAGAACAAAGTTGAGATCCCAAGTAGGTGTTGGTGCTCTCCTGGGCGGTCTTATGTTCTTAGCCCCTCTGAGGTACTGTCTTAGGAGTGGATGTGAGAATAAAGGAGGATCCGTATTGTAATGAGCTGAAATTGCTGAGGCGTGGATCTTAATAGATGAAAAGGAAAGTCCTTTGTGCAACATCTCAGTTAAATATTGTAGAATCTGAGGAATGTTTGGTTCAAGGGGATTTTGGCCTTTAGCCTGGTTCCAGGTGCAAAATCTTTTCCATTTGTCTGAATAGGTTTTTCTGGTGCTGGGCCTCCTGGCCTCCAGAATGACATCCATAACAGCTTTGGATAGAGGAGTTGGCTGGTTGTTTAGGTAATTTGCCATGCAGCCAGGTTTAAAGTCTTGAGTTGGCTGTGTAGAATCTGATTGTCTCGCTGGGTAAGCAGGTGAGGAATTTGTGGTAAAATCCATGGTGGGCCGTGGGCCATGTTCCTTAGAATTAGATACCAATGCTGGTGTGGCCAGTCTGGTGCAATGAGTATCATTTGTGGCCTCTCTAATCTGACTTTCAGCAGTACCTTTGTTAGAAGAGGCACTGGAGGAAAGGCATACATTGTTAATGTTTTCCAACTGAATGAGAGGGCGTCCACTTTCCAAGCTTGTGGATGGAATGTCCTTGTGCAAAATTTTTGAAGTTGGCAATTTTGGGGGATGGCAAACAGATCTATGTGTGGGCATCCCCATTTTTGAGCTATTATTGCAAATACTTGTGGATCTAGTTTCCACTCGTGTGGCTCCATGATGTTTCTGCTTAGGTCGTCTGCCAAAGTGTTTTTCTTTCCTGGCAGGAATTGTGCTTGTAATTAAACCTGGTAAGACAGTGCTGTATTCCACAAGGTCATTGCTTGCCTGCATAGAGGGTAGGAATGTTTGCCCCCTTGTTTGTTTATGTACCACATAACAGTGGTGTTGTCCGTCTTTATTATTAGTTGTCCTGGGTGTAAGAGGTCCTTGAAAGCTGTTAGGGCATTCTGTACTGCTAGCATTTCTTTTTGATTGATATGCAGATGCCTTTGATCTGTAGTCCATTTGCCCTGAATGCACTATCCTGCCATGTGTGCTGCCCAGGCATAGTCCGATGCATCTGTTGTCATAGTTTGCCTGGCTATGGGTAAGGTGAAAGGCTGACCCTTGTTGAGGTGACATGTCTGTGCCCACCACAGAAACTCCTGTTGAAGGCAGGGAATGAGTGGTATCATTGTTTCCAAGCTGTGGCTGTGCTGAGTCCATACGCTTCTCAGGTACCATTGTAATTTCCTCATATGCAGTTTTGCAAATGGTATTAGTAGTATGCAAGATGCCATGAATCCCAAGGCCTGCAGAATTTTTCTTGCAGGGAGTTGGGTCTTTGTTGCCATTATTTTGAAATATTGAGTCAGCTGTTGTTGCTTGTCTGGCGTGAGATAAGCCATCTGGGCCGTTGTATTCAAGCTGGCACCCAGGAATATTACGTTTTGTGAGGGCACTAGTTTTGATTTCTTTTCATTTACTGTGTACCCTGGGCAACTTAGAAGGTGTTTGACAAATGCCAGATGCTTTAAAAGAATGTCCTTGCTTTCTGCTTGAATAAGGCAGCTGCCCAGGTATGGGTATATTTGAATTCCTCTTTGTCTGCAGTATGCAATTACTGGTGCCAGGCATTTTGTGAAGACCCTGGGTGCAGTAGATAAGCCCAAAGAGTAGTGCAGAGAATGGATAATGTGTTGAACCTGCAATGAAGTGGAGGTATCTTCTGCAATTTTGTCTGATAGGGACATGCAGGTATGCCTCCTTGAGGTCCAACGTTACCAGCCAAGCATTCTTGCCCAGCATGGGAAGAAGCTGCTGTAGTGTTAGCATCTTGAATTTTGGTACTTGCAGATAGGTGTTCAGAACTGAAAGATCCAGAATGGGTCTCCATGCTTTGTCTTTTCTTGAGACTAGAAAGAGTCTTGAGTAAAATCCTTGTCCTTGCTCCTGTGTAGGTACCGGCTGAATGGCTCTCATGTCCATGAGAACTGTAATTTGTTTTTGTGCCTCTGTCCATTGATTTGGTGGCAGGTTTGGCATTCCTTTTTTCCTTGGCAAGATATGAAAGTGGAATCTGTATCCTTGTGAGACAATGTTTAGGACCCATTTGTCTTTTGTGATGATGTGCCAGTTGTCTGCAAAAAATGCTAATTTTCCTCCCAAGGGAGCTGCCAGGAGAGATTTGCTTGGTAGTTTGAGGAATGAGTCATTGTGTTTGTCTTCTGCTAGCTTAGGGCCTGTCTTCTCCTTTCTGGGTAGCAGTACCCCATTGGCGAGGTTTGTAAGGGCCTTGTGACTGACCTCTGTCCCTTGGGCGTCTGTATTTGCCCCTCTGTGATCTGTCAGAAGCTGGAAAGGACCAGTTTTTTGTTGGCCAATTTCTGCTGAAACGAGGGGGTTGTACCTGTAAGAAATCCTTGACCGTCTGCATAGACATAGCCTTATCCTCCATTTTCTTTAAGACCTCTTCTGCTTTGACACCAAATAATACATCCTGCTGTAAAGGTGCATCCAATAATTTTGCTTTAACATGATCAGGCAGGGTTTGTTCTTTTAACAAAGCATGTCTACGTATGACAGACCCAGTAACAGCTGCTCTACAGGAAGCTTCCAATGAATCAAATCCACATTGTAAAGTATGTTTGCCCACCTGTTCAACTGCATGCAACAGATCCTGCATTTCCTTGAAATCAGACTGTTCTTTATGTGTGCTCATTTTTTGCTTTAATTGAGAAATTAGGAATTGCTGATATTTCAGCATGTGAAACTGACAATTTAATGCTCTCATAGCCAGAGTTGCTGAGGTGTATATTTTCTTTCCCCATCTATCTAGGGCTCTGGAATCCCTTTCAGAGGGCACAGGATTTTTAGCCATAGAAGCTTTAGCCCCCTTGGGACCCTGGGAAATTGTTTCTGGGTCAGCCGCAGGGCTTTTATAAAGGAATTTGTGTGAGTCAGGCACTCTGTAGTATCTGTCTGGTTTGGCTGGAGCAGGAGGTAGAGAGAGTCTGGATTTAGACTAGACTCCAAGTAAACATCATCCACAATATCTAAAACTGGAGAGATAGCAAGTGGTCTGTGCTGGGGTAGTAAAAGGAACTCTCGGAGCCTTTTCTTAGAATCAGAGTAGTCCTGGCCTTCCCAGTGGAAATGTTCCCTCATGGTATGTAAAGTTTCCCCAAAGGAGTAATCTTCAGGGGGAGATGCTGAGGGGATAGAGTCTTCAGCATCAGAGTCTTCATAAGGGGGAAAAGTGTAATCCTGTTCCTCAGAAGAATCTGAGGAAATTGAAACCTGGTCAGAGGAAGCATAATCCTCCTCTTATCTTGGTCTTTTATCTGGAGGGGGATGGGAACCCCTGATTAGGGTAATCAAATCTTCAGCCATCTTAAGCATCTGTTTTTCTTAGGCATGGGGCCTTGAACTGTAGACTGATGTACAGTCTTTTTTGGTTTTAATGGAGTTTTAAGCTTAGCATAAGACTTAATGGTGAGTGTAGTCAGTCTGAAGACACCTTCTGCAACCGAAAGTATTTCCACTGCACTGGGGTCTCCTTCTGCTCCGGTGTCGGAAGGACCTAATGAAGATGGCTGCGTCGGCCTAGTACACTCTGCTTGAGAATCTGCAGCTGTCTGGGGTTCCAATTCTGCGGTCGTCATGGGCTGCGTAGGTGCCTCACTGAAAACCGGAGAACCGGCGACAGGCCCAGCAGAGGCCTCGGAGTCTGGCTTGTTCCTAGGCTGCCTGTCCTTATCCTTGTGTTTTTTATGCATGCCGGTCGTCGGCTGCTCCGACGGCATGATATAATTAAATTTCCTACCAAAGTAATGTCGTGCGAAGTCAAAACGGCGTTTGATAGTTCGTTTATTAAACCTAGCACAAAACCGACAACCTGTGACGTCGTGGTCTGGGCCTAGGTAAGGAATACAATAAGAATGGAAGTCCTTATGAGGTATTTGTTTCCCACAAGAAATGCAATTGTTAACTTTTTCTGACATCGGACTGAGGCAAGAAAAGGTTCTCCAACGGGGTACTTAGCTTTATTGAAGACTTCGGACTGAAATTCGATTCGAAAATCTCAGGTGTCGGCCGACCGGCACTTGCGAACTGCTTCTGCTTCGGGCACCGCGCGGCAAGAAAGACTGAAGAAAATGGCGTCGGATGCCTCTTATATACCCTTGGCGCACTGACGTCATGGAAGAAGCAACAGCAACCGATGCAGGACCAAGACTTTGGAACTCAGGCCGACTGCAGAACCGCCTGACAGCAGGATAACCCAAGTGTGATGACTGCAGCAGGGTAACACGATGAACATCTGCTTCTGCTTTGGGCACTGCATGGCAAGAAAGACTGATGTAATGGCGTCGGCTGCATGTTTTATACCCCTGACGACCTGACGTCACGGAAGAAGGGACAGCAACTGACGCAGGACCCAAGACTTTGTTAACCAGGCCGATTGAGGGCTACTGCAAGCAGATAACCCAGATGTGACGACTGCAACAGTGAAACATGAAGAATATCATGCTGGAGGGACAAGTTCATAACCCAGAGAATGCCCATGCTCTGGAATAGACTTCCCACATGTCAACCAGAGCACCTCACTGGCTCTCTTCACGAGAGATCTTGTTGAATGAATGGGAAATAGAAAGTTCACCCCGGGGATCACTCGAGTGGCTGTACTTGATAGAGGTACTGGAAATTAACGTCGGGTGGCATGATGCCAGGGCACTTCTATGGGCTAGGCTTGTAAAGGCTCCAGGGCCATTAGCGTAGTACACACCTATGAACTGACCTTTTCCATGGATGGGGAAGATGAATTTTAAAATTTTTTTATGCTTACAGCTACTTTAATCATACTGTTAGGTCTTAATCTTTTTATGGTAAAAGCACGCATTTTAAAATTATCAAAAGCCTGTCTTATTACGTATGCCTGTCTTATTGTTATCAGTCTGCAAATGCAAAAAAAATGAAATCAATACCACTGACCATGACTCAAACATCATGGCACAGTATAAGATGTATATATACGTTGATTTATACAGGGGATTGTAGGAATGTTAAAATACGTATAGCTGAATTTTACTAAAGATTATTCACAGCATTCAGTTTGTATTTTTGCTCCATCGAGACATAGGTTTTCATTGCAAACAAGATAATATTTCTGAAACAACTGTGCAAAGATTGTTTATGTCAAGGACAGAAAGAAACAGCATGTGAAAAATGTCTGATAGCAAGTAAGAAGTGTCAGTTCATCTGAGGATTTACAAAGACTGTACAGTCACAGAAAAGCATTATGGCTTAGGTGATGCTTTACAGCATTAGATAGGAGAATGTGAAGGGTGAGGTGTACTGAGAAGGAATATTAGTGTGTGTATTTCATTTCTAATATGCTTTCATAACATGGATTCCTGAATGCTTCTTACTACGTATGTAATATGCTTCCTGCTTCATATTAGTAACTGCTGACAGAATAAGAAATGTAAAAAGATTTGTTCTCCGTAGAATGTTCTTTTATGGAATTTGGAACTCTTGCCTAATATTGAAAATCATAAACTAGTAGTTAGAAGATCTTAGCAAAGTTAATGTTACAATAAACATTGCTTTTAATGAAAAAAAAAAAAAAAAAAAAAGTATAAAAATTCCACGACTGTAGTTCAGGGAAACAGAAACTTGAACTTTTAATGAAAAAAGTATAAAAATTCCATGACTGTAGTTCAAGGAAACAGAACCTTGAACTTTTAATGAAAAAGGTATAAAAATTCCATGACTGTAGTTCAAGGAAACAGAACCTCGAACTTTTAATGAAAAAAAGTATAAAAATTCCACGACTCTAGTTCAAGGAAACAGAACCTCGAACTTTTAATGAAAAAAAGTATAAAAATTCCACGACTGTAGTTCAAGAAAACAGAACCTTGAACTTTTAATGAAAAAAGTATAAAAATTCCACGACTGTAGTTCAAGGAAACAGAACCTTGAACTTTTAATGAAAAAAGTATAAAAATTCCACGACTGTAGTTCAAGGAAACAGAACCCTGAACTTTTAATGAAAAAAGTATAAAAATTCCATGACTGTAGTTCAAGGAAACAGAACCCTGAACTTTTAATGAAAAAAGTATAAAAATTCCACGACTGTAGTTCAAGGAAACAGAACCTTGAACTTTTAATGAAAAAAAGTATAAAATTCCATGACTGTAGTTCAGGGAAACAGAACCTTGAACTTTAATGAAAAAAGTATAAAAATTCCACAACTGTAGTTCAAGGAAACAGAACCTTGAACTTTTAATGAAAAAAGTATAAAAATTCCATGACTGTAGTTCAAGAAAACAGAACCTTGAACTTTTAATGAAAAATTTATAAAAATTCCATGACTGTAGTTCAGGGAAACAGAACCTTGAACTTTTAATGAAAAAAGTAAAAAATTCCACAACTGTAGTTCAAGGAAACAGAACCTTGAACTTTTAATGAAAAAAGTATAGAAATTCCACGACTGTAGTTCAAGGAAACAGAACCTTGATTTCTTAGTCTCTCATATACTTGTCTCTCTCTGCAATAAAGGAGATTAATATTCTCTGCTGAACCGTTTCGTTTGAAATTCACAGGTACCTTTAAAAGTGGCCTATCTTAAGACACAGACCATGCCCTTGAAAAACGTGCTTAAAAGGGATAAGCATTAGATCAGTCAGTCTTTGGGTCTCTTACTTAGGGGTATCTGAGTTGCCCCTTGTTTTGGTTCAAGAGGTTCACACACTGAGGGAGCAGTACAGGCTCTATCGTTATCATAAACAGTAAAAAGGAGAACCAGTGCTGGCTCACACAGAAAGGAGCTATCAGTATCATTTTTGGGCTGCCCTCCAGTTACCTTCTGAATTACCAATCTGGGTGAAAAACTCTGGAAATCAGGCCGGACCTCAGGGCCTTCTAGAGTAGATATTTGGAGTACATCACTAGTGTAACACTGACCAATGGGATGAACATCAGTAGATATTTGAATAGAATAACTGTTGCAAAGTTAGTCCTGACGTAGAAAATTACCTGCAGACAGATTTCCTCCCAATGGACCAGACTCCCAGAGCTCTGCAGACATTATAAAATGGCACAGGCGGGCTCCTTCTGAACGTAGGAATATAGCATACTAGATAAAAGGGACAGTCAGCCTCTGATATTTTCAGTTCAGTTTGGGCACTATAGATATGGAGGAAATTCCAAGTGAACAGACCCCACCCCTTCATTTTTTTTTTGCTGTTTTAATTGATAAAATAAGAACAAATATGACTATCAAACTCCAGTACAGGGTATTCCCTCATTCCATATACAGCTCAAACTTGGGGGTGACCAGTGAAAACACTTCTGTTGGTACTTACCTCTTAGATCAATGTAAAAAAAGAAATACAGAGACACAAGGGTGAAAGCTATTTCTGCAACAATGATCTTACCTGGACATCTGTTGTCAGGGTGAGTGTACCAATACAACTGTACTATTGTTTTTTCCTATGGATCACAGATGGAGTATTATTCAAGGCACATACAATGATCAAAAACAATGATAAAAAGCTGTGTCAAGTGAGGGAAGTGGAAGTTCAGAAAAAACCCTGCAAGCTAGCAATGAGAAATCCTGCACTTCTTCTGGATTGGATGTCAAAATTACATTGCCTTGAAAAGTTGCAGATGGAGGACTAAGTACTGGTCTCATAAATACTCTGGGTATAGACACTTATGGAGAAGGTTGCCTGAAGTAACAGCAACTCAGGTAGAATGTGTTTTAACCTGTGTCTGCAAAGATTTTACCTACTTTTATAGCAGAATAAAATGCATTTAGCCATCCATTTTAAAACAAATTTGCTTGCATACTGGTGTGCCCTGCATTTTTGGCCCAAGGGAAACAGAAGAACAAAGGAGCCACACTAGGCAAATGATTACAAGAATAACAATATGCATAGCCATAACAACTTTTAAGTAGACAAACTTACAAGTTCTTATCACCCTTTTACAAGTGCATAATAGTGTTTACTTTATAAATCAAACAGGGCAGTAAACAATAACCCTGGTGAACATGTCTACCTATCCAATCCATCTAGCCTTAAAGGCAGACAAAGTAGTACGCTACTTGACCTGCACTTGTAACTTATTCCATAGGCTGAGAATACTCTGAGTTAGGAACCTATCCATTCACAAAGTTTTATTTTATTCATTGGTGTGTTTTTCAGCCCCTGTTGCTGGTGTTTGCAGTGCTGCTGGTTTTATGAAGAAACAATCAAATAGGATTGAGTCTTTCATGGCCAAAAATGTGAAATACATGTCAACCAGGAACAGCTGGCAGGCTAATGAGCATAAGTAAAGTTGTGCTATGCTATTAGGATAGTTGAAGGATTAGACTTTTTTAATTACAAATCATTGGAGCCTTTCCAGCTGAGAGATATGCTTGAATTTGTATACACTAAAGGGGGTCCCATATCCAATGATGGGTCTGATAAGTGAAGAATACAGAGGTAAAGTGACAACTTTGGACCTCAAAGACATTCCCTTTGGAAATTAACTTGGCTAGACAGAAAAAATATTCTGGCTACAGTGAAAACATGAGGACTAAATGAAATAGTTGATCACATAAATTACTCAGATCTTTTATGTCAGTATCTGTCTGAAGAACATTATTTATAACATATGAGGTGGAAGCAGCTGTGTTTTCATTTTTGCCAAACACTATTTACATTTAACTTGCCATTTTCAGTACACCAGGTATGCAACTTCCAACCCTTTTTGGTTAAGTTAAATATCAGTGGATGAGACGATAACGGTTCCCAGCTTGCAGTCAGTAGAAAACTTGATCAACTACACTTTGGGATACTAGCTTGGATGTGTGCAAAATAAATGTCAACAGGAGAGGGCCAGGCACTGATCCCTGAGGTGCTCAACTAGTTACAACTTTAAGTTCAGAGTTGGTACCAGCAACTTGCTATTTGCTGGATAGCCAATTTGCAATCTAGTGGACAGCAGAGAGTTTTACATTAACTGTGTCTAATTTTTTAATACTAGTTTAGGGATACTGTCAAAAGCCTTGGCCCGGTCAAGATGAGCAATGTGAAAGGATCAGCCTCTGTCCATAGTGTCTGCAACCTTTCCAAATATATTTTCTATGGACACTATCCTTCACAAAACCAAACTGATTGCGGTCTAAATCAGGTAAAATGCCTATGTCTGTCTAAATGGACACTGATGTATGTTACATGGCTTTGCATGCACGGCTGGTGAGCATGGGCCTATAATTACTTGGATCTGTAAAGGGGCCACCCTTGTGTAGCTGCATGACCATGGCTGTTAGTCACTCATCAGACACAAACACTTGTGTATAGGCAGAGGCTGAACAGTTAAGGAAAGGCTTGGATACTGTATACTTGTCACAGATGGCAATGATGGCTAGTATGGTACCAGGTCCAATAAAATTATTTATATTCTTTGCCAGGGATTCTAAGACTTGTTCTAATGTGATTTCAGGGAAAATACATTTTCAGGGATAGTGGGGACACCAATACGAGTTGGTGGGGTAAAGTTAACACTAAATGTGCCTGTTAATATATTGGCAACATCTTTTGCATCACAGTGATGTCCATTAAAATGATGAGATGGGTCAAGGGCATTCAGAGTCGCCAATTGGCTGGGGCACCATGTTCATGGGGATCGTTTGCATGTACCCGAAGTGCCTCTGGTACAGGGGGTTTGGGAGGGTCGCTCAGTGAAGGTTCTAGCTTTGCTGGAGTTTTCATTTTGTTTTTACTGATTGGTTTTTCGGTGACCTTCTCACTCATTGTGTTGGTTTATTGTTTGGGATATTTTTGCAGTGACCCTAATGATGATGAACATTGGCTGGGTGTGGCAGCCCTGTGTTTCTGGTGCCTGGTTGGGCACTCAGCTTGTGCTGTGCTGGTGAGGTCATGGCAGGGCTGGGGTGTGCATGTCCATGGCTGGTGGGGGTTTGGCTTTATTGGCCTGGAGCTGTCCAAGCGAGTGATGATATCATGGATCAAGTCTGTGTTTTGTTCGACATTATTCCTTAATTTCCTGATATAACCAAAGAAAGATTTGTAGCTTCCTTTGGTATCTGTATGCAACTTATGTCATTTTCTAATAGTGCCTTTAAGTGCCTTGCTGGCATCTTTCAGTGTCATGTTCAGGTAGGAAGATGGAAATTTCTTACAACTTTTTTATCACTTTCCTTCTTTGTTATTTAGTTTATTAATACTGGAGTTCCACCAGAGAGGTTTACTTCTGAATTTATCACTATATTTACGGCTGCGGTGGTGGTGCTGAGGTAGCATTTTCGCCTCACAGTAAGACGTTGTCCTGTTCGATTCTCAACTAGAGCATCTTCTGCATGGAGACATCCGTGAATGGGTGTACCTTCGTTGAAGGTTGTGCGTCAGGGCCAGCAACTCGGCATGTAAAAATCTACTGCCAATCATTAGCGGACCAGAGTTCCGCTGTGGCGACCCCTAACCGGGAAAAGCCGAAAGACACAACAACATTTACGGCAGAGAGGTATGAACTTTTCTATGTAGCTCATTAGATGCTTGTTAAAATCTGAAGGGAATGTGGTAGGCTAGGCCTCTCAGCTGGTACAATTTGGGGAAGATTAATGAGAATTTTTGCACAGGTCTTCTACAAGCTGAAGTAGGTTTGCCCTGGTGAAGTCCATAAAAAAAAAAAAAAAAAAAGTAATTTTGTGGTAAGGGATCACCACTAAGCCTAACAGAAATGACTGACTTGTTGTCAGATTTAACTAGGATTGTAGGATTATAGCAGGTTACTAGGCTAATGACCCAAGGGCTCTTTCAAGCCTAGTGAAGTTTTACGCTTATTTCCATTATCAGCACCTATCAACCCAGTAGGATACAGGTGGAACCCCTGGGGTGAATTTATGGTTACCCTTCCAGTTATCCAGATTGCATCTGAAGAGGGCCAATGAGGTGCTCCGCTTGACAAGAAGGAGGAGTCTGTTACAAAGGTGTGGTAACCTCTGGAAAACAAACTGTCCCTCCAACAGCTTGTATTAATGTCACATACCAGGTTAAGACCTTTAGCATGAGTAACCTGTGTACCATTTGACTTACGGATATGCAGCACTTCCAATAAAGTAGGGTCAAGGATTGCCTTATATGCAAGGCAGAGATTGCCTCTGAGTAGTCTGTATGAAACAGAATAAAATGACTGTGATTTCAGATGTTCCTCATAGGACAGATGCTGAAGATCTTGAACTTTCCTTTGAGGAACCTTTGCGGTCTCTCCAATTGCTGCAGATGCTTGGAAAGGTACATACCAAAAGGGGCACTGTACTTGATTATTGGAATGATGAGGGAAAAGTACAGGGAGGTTATAACTTTTTTCTGGAGGTAATGCCCTTACTTATGAGATGAGCAATATAGACTTGCTCTTCTTACCATTGTGGAGTGGTAAGATTGCTGTCAACCTGTGTGCCCAGGTCTCTCACCACTGAGTGCATACTCTGGGCGTTGTTACTGATGTGGTAGTTAGCAGGAACATCGCTCTTACCGAAAGGGAAGATGATACATTTTTTTTGTATTGAGTTTAAGGCAATGACTTTGGCACCAATCATTTGTTTGTGGACGACAAATGTAGGATGTTGACATCATTTGGAGATTCTCTGAGGAGATCAGTCAACAGATCACCCCTCAGGCTTCTCCTGCCATCCACTGCAAATGCTCAGCACCAGGGCCTCCCTATTATGGTAAGGCTTCATCATGTTAACATGGTAGAATCTGTACCCCAGCCTCCTGCCTAGCAGGTTTACCATGTAATTAACATCACTGACCATACTTACCATTTTGAAGGGTCATTCCCAAGTTGCCTGCAGCTTATCATGTCTGACAGGAATGAGCACCATAACCTGCTGACCCACATCATACTCTCTGGCTCGAGCATTCCGGTCATACCAGACCTTTTTCTACTGTTCGGCTCCTGCCAGGTTCTCTTGGGCCAAGCCCATGAGCTCCCTAAGCCTTGTCCTGAGGTTTAGGATATATGCCACAAACGACTCCTTGTGGAATTTGCACTCACTCACTCTCTCTCCCACTCATCACGAATCAAATCTAAAGGCACTCTCACTCTATGCCTATACAGCAAGTCAAAGGGTGAAAAACCTGTGGATTCCAGGAGTACCTCTCTGTATGCAAACAGCAGATGGGGCAAATATTTGTCCTTCTCTCTCTCTCTCTCTCTCTCTCAAATTGGTCTGCGAATGCCCATACCATGCTCTTTAGTGTAGAGTTTAACCTCTCCACAAGACCATTAGTTAGTGGGTGGTCTTCAGGTGCTTTACCCCCCCCCCCCGTGTTCCCACAGACAAGCCAGCAGGTTTGGAATGAAATTTCCATCTCTGTCAGTATTTCTCTCAGGAAATCTACCCTGGCTAAAAATCTCTAAAAAAAGCATTTACCACTCTCTGCCTTGGATGGAGGACAGAGCCACCGCATCCAGGTATCTAATAGCATAATCTACTACCACCAAGATATACTTCTACCCTGTTGAACTTGGGGGACTCAGAGGCCACACAATATTCATAGCTACCCTCTGAAACGGCTCCTCAATCACAGGCAAAAGCATCAAAGGTGCTTTGACCTTGTCTCCTGGGTTGCCTACTTTTTGGCATCGCTCACAGGTCCCACAGTACTCTGTTACATCCCTTGCCATCCCAGGCCAATAAAAGTTCTGCAAAATACGTCTCTGAGTACACTTTATGCCCATATGACCTGCAAAAGGAATGCCATGAGCTATGACTAGAAGTGCCAGATTGTAGGCTCTGCACACTACCAACTGCTGTATTACCTCACCCTCTAGTCCTCCCTCAGGGGTCCACTCTCTATACAGTAACTCTTTATTCCAGTAATACAGACTCCTCTTTACTTTGAGAATCAGGTGCCTCCCTAAGCTACCTCCTTCAAACATCATAATGTAGGGTCCGAGAGCGGAGTCTGTCTCAACTCTCCCTCTTTTTGACCTTTCCTAGCTCCCCTTCCACAGGAAGTCTGGTATCCTCTAACGGCAGTGCCTCACTGTCAGCCTGGGTACTACCACTCACCTCTGCCCTTGCAGTCGCTCTGTCCAAGGGAACATCAGTACCTACTAGCAGCTGTGGCTCACCTTCAGGCTCACTGCTACAGGGTAGCTCACACTCTGAAAAAGCCACATCACCAGTCCCAGCTTCAAGCATGTTGTCTGTTTGGGTCTCATCTAGGCTACCAGACCCATATGCCTGTCTCCAAGTCTGACTGCATGTTAACTACATGCACACAAGGTGCTGCACTATCAAAATCATTCAAGACATCTGCAGGTATACCCTCAAACACACCTACTTGCTTTCTTCCTTTTCCACCCTCCCAGTCAAAGTGAACCCTGGCAAAAGGTATTTGGAATGGGGTCCCTCCTAAAGCTCTGACAAGAGTGGATTGCCCAAGCAAGTACTGCTTCTCTTTAACAACTGCAGGCTTCACAATGGTTATGTCAGAGGCTGTCTCTCTCTTAGCAGTGGGCTGTTTTCCACTCCGGTGACAGTTTGGTATCCCTGTTGTCTCCAGGCAACTTACCACTGGCATTCCGTTATTCCCACTTGCTGGCTCCTCCACCTTTTGTTCCCTACTTTGCCTCAGTAGACATTTGTATGCTACATGGCCTTTCTGGTTACATTTAAAACATCTCAACCTTGATCCTGGCCATGCACCTGAACTAGAGCTTCTGCTGTTAGTGGTGGACTCTGTTGGTGTGGTGTAGACCGCCCACTGTGGGTTCCCTTATATATCCATGTACAGCACTGGGTAACCCCTTCTTGAGCAGTTTGCACTTTAAACCTGTATGAACTTTGAGCTCTATGGGTCTTCCATTTGTCCTAACAGTACAAAATACTTCATTCTTTGCCCATAAATCTACTGCATTGACTGTTTCAATAAGCATCGACACACCATCAACATAAAAAGTAGGGTCATAGCTTTTGAACTGATCAACTTGTATCTTGGAATGTTCTCTATTAATAAAAGCATAAACTCCTTTTGATTTACAAAATCTTTGGAAATGATTCCACTTTTTACATCTGTGGCATTGCTGACCCAAAAGCTAAGCACTTTTCTCTTTTAGATTCATGATTTCCACCACAATTATGACAGTTGACTATCACCCTAAGTGAACATGTGCCCTCACTCTTATGCTTGTTTGCTGACTCACACTTGTACTTCACTGAGACTGTGCACACTCGAATTTGCCAGAAAGCTATGGGGCTTCAAAGGGACAGTTGCAGTTCTCCCTGTGGCTGTCATGTGCTTGGGCCTGTTTCTTTTAAACACATGCTGCATACCATCAACCGTGGCCTTAGAAGATACTGGAATCATGCGTTCCTCATTTGTAAGCATATCTTATAGGTTCATAGGTTAGTACTAAGCTAACTGCCCTTGCGAGCCATTTTAGGCCTAGCCCATTATTCCTTGTGAGATTCAAAGCCTACACCTTGTGTTTGTAAGGCAAACACCTTAACCATTAGGCCACCCTTCCAACCCAATATTTGTGTGACTTTCTGTAAGTTCATATACCAGACAAATAGGAACAGCCTTATTCAAAGTTAAATCACTGTTATGATGCAAAATCTTTCTCAGAGCATCATCTTTAATACCACATAGAAGTCTGTCTTTTGTCAACTCATCCCTTAAATCAACAAATCTGTACATTTTAAATTTGTTTCTCAGGTCAGTTATATATGCTGCAAAGATTTCACCTGGCTTTTGATCTCTTGTGTAAAATAAGTGCCCTTCTATTGTAATATTCATTTTGGAGTTACAAATTTCTCTAAATTTATGTTATAAGCACTCGGGGGGGGGGGGGTCTTTCCTTGACTCAGCCAGTAACACTATATGACGCCCCCCCCCCTGCAAATACAGCAGGTGCATACACAAATTAATGCTCTCTTTCTATGGCTTATAGGTTGGTACTAGGCTACTGGCCCTAGGGCCTATACAAGCCTAGCCTTAACAATTCCCTGGCTATTTCTTCACACACTGTTTACTTCCCTGGACCCCTGTCTAGCAGGGTGACTGACTTGATCCCCGTGGTGAATTTCCTTTCTCCCATCCAATCGTCAAGGCTCCTTTTGAAGAGGGCCAAAGAGGTGCTCTGCTTGACATGTATGAGCAGTCTATTCCAGAGTCTGGGCGGTCTCTGGGTCAGGAACATATCCCTCCAGCATGCTTTGTTTAATGTGATGACAAGGTTTAGATCCCTGGAGAGTGTGGCTCTGAGGGATTAGGATTTCTTTAAGTGTAGCATGACCAACAGCTCTGGGTTTGACATTGCCTAGTATGTTAAGCAGAGATCGTCGATATGCGACAGAGTTTAGCTGGAGTTTTCTAAGGCGGTCAGCGTAGGGCATCTGCTTTAGGCCTGTGATTCATTTAGTGAGGTATTTCTGCGGCCTTTCCAGTTGTTGTAGATTTCTTGAGAGGTACATACCAAACGAGGCGTTGTATTCTATAATGGGTCTAATGAGAGATTAGTACAGTGGGACAATGACCTCCTTTTTTCTAGATGAAAAGCCCTTAGTGATAAGGTGTGCCACATAGAAGGATTTCCTGACTGTTGCAGCGATGTGGTTATCGAAGGTGAGACCACTGTCCACCTGTGTCCCTAAGTCTCTTATCACACTTTCGGTGTTTAGTGTACTGCCACCTATGTGGTAATTCATGGGTACATGTTTTTCTTTCCCAAAGGGGATAACTTTTAGTTATGTACTTACCATAACTTTAGATGTTTGGGATCCATCTCGCCTACATTCTGTACTGATGGGCTCGGAGCCGATCCCTCGGCTCCGACTCGGCACGCTATGCTATAGAGCGAAGCCTCTTATTGGCTGAGCTATTTTCTATCCCAGGATGCACCACCACTAATCCCCCAGATCTTGTTTGTCCGCATTCATGCACACATACATAACTTGTTTATATAACATTGCCAGATGTTTCAAGATGAAACAACAGGATTCGGACCTTCTGATCTCCTCTGATCTCCAAGGAAGGGGGAAGGAGGGTGGGTTATTGGGAATGTAGGCGAGATGGATCCCAAACATCTAAAGTTATGGTAAGTACATAACTAAAAGATGTTATGTGATCCTATCTCGCCTACATTCTGTACTGATGGGACAGCGTCCCTAGCACCTAAACCCTGGGTGGCTCACTGGAAAACACTCCTGAGCACTGTGGAACCAAATGAAGCTCATCCCCTAGATGCCACATCCAATTTGTAGTGAGAAATGAAAGTGTGCTGGGAAGACCACGTAGCCGCAGCACAAATGTCACTAATGGCAAGCTTAGAATGGAATGCTATTGAGGTAGCCATAGCTCTTGTAGAATGAGCTTTGACAGAGGTCGTAAGCTCTTTATTAGAAGAGGAATAAGCTTGAGTAATACAGTCCCTGATCCATTTGGCAATACTGACCTTTGTGACGGCTTTGCCCAATTTATTATCCGAAAAGGATACAAACAATTGATCTGTTTTCCTTGTTTGTTTGGTCCTATCTAAATAAAAACGCAATTGCCTGTGGGCATCTAATGTGTGGAATATGTATTCCGCTTTGTTTGAGTACTTTGGAAAGAAAACTGGAAGTTCTAATGACTGTTGTAGGCAAAAACTGGAACAAACCTTAGGGACAAAGGATGGATTTGGCCTGAGAGATGCTCTATCTTTGTGAAAAACCAAGTACGGAGGTTTTACAGACAAAGCTTGAAGCTCTGAAACCCTTCTGGCAGAAGTAATCACAATCAGAAAGGCAGTTTTCCACGACAGAAGTTTTAAATCACATGTTGCTGCCGGTTCGAAGGGGGAGGAAGTTAAGGCACGTAACACCACATCGAGATCCCATGGAGGAGCAGGATGAGAAATTGGAGGTCGTAAAAGCGCAGCACCTTTCATGAAGGTCTTACACAATCTGTTGCTCATTAAAGGTGGGTTTATAGACTCGTGAAAATTGGAAATAGCTGCCAATTGAACCTTGATGGTAGAGACTGAAGAACCTTGATTGAAAAGGGAAGTTAGAAATTTCAGGACTTCTGATACGGGAATAGTGATGGGATCCAGACCCCGGAGTTGAGCCCAAATAGCAAATCTCTTCCATTTGCTAGAATACAATTTCTTAGTGGCAGACTTGTGGGCCGAAGATAAGATGTGTACAACTTCCAGGTCTAAGGTATGATTCCTGACTATAGTCGGAAGAGGAGGAGCCAAGCTGTCAATTTCAAGGTGTGCAGGGAGTGGTGGAGTAGTCCCGACTGATGAACTAATAGGTCTGGGATCTGATCCAGGAACCATGGACCGTCCAGTGCATATTTCCGAAGATAGGGGAACCATACCTGACAAGGCCAGTAAGGAGCAACTAAGATCATTTTGCTCCCTAAGTGAGACGCCTTTTGGATCACTCTGGGAAGAAGGGGAACTGGGGGAAAAGCATATAGCAAGCCGGTAGGCCACGGATGGGCTAGTGCGTCCATAGGGCTCTCCCCCGGAGCCGGAGTGAGGGAGAAGAACTTTTTGCACTTCACATTCAGCTGGGTTGCAAAGAGGTCGCAACAAGGAATTCCCCATTTGCTGAAAATCTGATTTGCAACCGTAATGTTCAGAGACCACTCGTGTGGAGAGAGGATAGTTCTGCTCAGTCTGTCGGCTATCACATTGGACTTGCCAGGAATATGAGTCGCCACTAGAAATCGTTTGCCCGACACTGCCCACTCCCAAACTCTCATGGCCTCTCTGCAAAGGGGGTATGATCTGGTCCCTCCCTGCTTGTTCAGGTACCAGACTACTGACATGTTGTCGGAGTGAACGGCAATTACGCCCTGAGGGAGATAATCGTGAAGGGCTTGTAGGGACTGAAACACCGCCCTCATTTCTAAGATGTTGATATGAAGTAGGGTCTCTTCCGAATGCCATTTGCCTTGGACTGACCTGCCCAGGGAATGCCCCCCCCACCCCATCTGGGAGGCGTCCGTAGTCAAAGTGGCCACAGGAGGAGAAGGTGGAACAAAGGGTCGTCCCTGATCCATATTGGAGGGCACCAGCCACCAGCGAAGGTCCCGTTTGCAGGTTTCCGTGATCCATATGAGGTGACTGAGAGGGAGATCCTGAAAGGACCACTGTGTTGAAAGAAGCCACTGGAGAATTCTCATGTGCAACCTTGCTAGGGGAACTAGAAGAACCGTGGCGGATATAGATCCCAATAGCTGCAGGACCATTCTGGCTGGGGCCTTGGATCTGGGAAGTAAGGCTCGAACTTGAGCCTGTATGGTTTGTATCCTTTCTGTAGGTAGATAGACCCGCATTCGGTTTGAGTCTATCTCTACACCGATGAATCTTATGCGTTGAGATGGCAGCAACACAGACTTTGGCCAATTGAAAGTGATTCCAAGGGAAGTGCCCAGTGATATTGTGGCTTGTAGGCTCCGCAATAGTAGATGCTTGGAGGTGGCAGTCAGGAGCCAGTCGTCTAGATACGGAAACACCTGGAATCCTAGACTTCTCAGGTGAGCAGTCACGACCGCCAAACATTTGGTGAACACCCTGGGGGCTGTGGTGAGACCAAAGGGCAGCGCGCGGAACTGAAAATGACCGTCTCCTAGGCAGAAGAGCAGATGTCTCCTGGACGCTTGATGTACCATGATATGGTAATAAGCGTCCTTGAGATCTATGGAGCACATCCAAACACCTTTCTCCAGCAGTGGGAGAATGGATTGTAGGGTGACCATTCGGAACTTGGACTTTTTGACTGAACAATTTAGAATGCTGAGATCCAAAATGGGCCTCAAGTCCCCGGTCTTTTTTGGCACCAAAAAGAATCTTGAGTAAGTCCCTAATCCAATCTGGTCTGCGGGGACTGGTTGGATGACTCCTTTTTGAAGCAGCTTTGAAACTTCTAAGGCTGCAATTTCCCGTTGACTGGGTGACGGGTCCGGGATTTTTTTGGACTGAGGTGGGGAGTGAGAAAAGGGGATGGTGTAACCTCCGGCGATAATTCGAAGCACCCATCGGTCCTGAGTGATACCTTCCCAGGCTTTTAGGTGCCTCGAAAAACGACCCCCGACTGGCTCCGGAGCTGCACAGTCGGGCAATCCCTCAGGGACTGTGAAAGGCTGAAGAGCCACGAAAGGACTCGCGGTCTCCAGTGTTGCAGGGGGCCTCTGCCGCCTCTGGGACGGCGTCTTCCAGAAGAATTTCCCCCTCCTCTGCCTCTAGAAGGAGGATCGTCCTGCTGTGAGGGATAAGACTTCTGAGATCTACGGAACCACATTTTCCCTCCTCTTTTAGCCTTGGGGTAAGGCCGAAAGGGAGTGGAAAATCGTGCCCCTACGGCAGTCAAAGTCTTACCTTCTTGCTCGCAGCGGGTCAATGTGTCGTTTACCTTGGGTCCAAACAAAGAGGACCCATCAAAGGGGGCGTCGGCAAAGGAAGACTTGAAGGCCTCCGCAAAATGACACAGGCGGAGCCAGGCTTGCCTCCGTAGAGCAATGCCTGTACCCGCCGCTCTACTCGCCCCTTCGGCCGCATAAGAAATGAGCCTCATGGACGAGTTTGATATGGATGACAGCGTAGCCAACTGAGAGCCAACCGTCTGGGCCAGCTGCTCAGGTAGGTTACCCAAGAGGGTATCTGAAAGCTCCTTGATCAGATCCCTCTGAAACCTGGTGAAGTGCGTTAGATAGTTCAGGGACCTCAAAGTAAAGGCCGCTGAACTTAGGGTGCACTTACCGTACCGATCCATGCTCCTAGACTCCTTATTAGGAGGATGGACGGACGTCGAAGCCTCTGCTACATCTTGCTGGGTAGCAGATGCCACCACCAAGGCATCTACAGCCACACCTTTCATCAAAAACTCCTTTTCTGGGGGTGCTGACAGGAACTTATTTGGACGAGCAGGCACCGGTTCCACAGAGTCTGGGTGTTCCCACGCCCTTCGACAGATCAAATCTAGGAGCTCGTCGAAGGGCGGAGACACCCAGGAGGCGGAGGGCTGAGCCCCGAAGGCCTTAAGGAACACCGACTCGTCAGCAGAAGGGGGTTTGGATTGCCAGCCGCCTCATTGTTTGAGGGCTTCCAGGATGTCTGCAAAGGAGACATCATCTGAGGACGACTTAGGGGACCCCTTTGCATCATCAAGATCAGTGTCTGACGTGAGAGACTCATCGGGGGAGTCAACGTGCTTCCTCTTGCACGATCTTTTCCTTGGAGGTTCCTCCGAAGAAGCTTCAGAGGGACCTCCAGGAGGGGGGGAACCCCCAGTGGGGGTGACCTCAGGCCCCGGGGCTCCGCTGTCTAAGGACAGGGGGACTGCCAAAGACCCAGTCTCCGTATGCAGGGAAGGTGCTGGAGAGACCGTGGAGGTAGCCAAAGAGGATTTGGCTAAAGCACTCCTCATGGCCCTGAAGGCCGGACCACCAGAATCCTGGGAAGGTCCCACCTCCATGGCCACAACAGTAGACGGAACCCCCGCAGCCGACACACCGAGAGGAAGGCTTGGGACCGAAAACATCAGTCCCAAAGCGTCCCCCCCGGGGCCGACAGAGGAGGTCCGCGTACCGAACTCCGACTCGAGAGCCGGGGTTGGAGTAAGGGTCGGGCCCGACCCGAAAACCTCCATCGGCTCCACCAGCACCGGCTCCAATGGTGCCGTGGCTGTTGGAGGAGGAACCATAACTACAGGGTGGACCATCGGCTCCGAAGCCGAATGGGCTGGAGCCGAAACTAACTTTTGGAACACAGGAGACTGGAAAAGTCTTAGGAGCACCCTGTCGATGTCCGAATCAGACATCTTGGAGGATCTAGATGAGACCGATCGGGTCCGAACCGACTTCCCCATCGGCTCCAAAGGACTGGGGGACCGGCTCCGAATGGACTCGACCAATATCGGTTCCGAGGGAGATCCCAAAACAATTTCCCTCGGTGCCGAGGAGGGCTTCAGCGCCGAAGGGGAAGAGTCTGAGCCGGCAACCCTCATCGGCTCCAAAATCAGTGGAGCCGATGAAGGTGACCCGCCTCTCGACGCCCCAGTCCTCGGCTCCGAAACCAGAGGAGTCGAGACTGGAGGCATCGAGGCAGACCATTCCGCCCTCGGCTCCTAAGTCCGTGGAGCCGATGGAGAAGCCTGCCTAGGTTTCTTGGACAGACTGGTCGGAGCCGAAGCTTTTTTCTTCTTGGTAGGAGAGGAAGAGGAAGATAAGGCCTCCTCGAAGGAGGGTTTAATCAGCCCTTTCAATATTAATTTATTCTTCCTCTCTTGGAGGACTCTAGAAGAAAAGGCGTGACACACGCTACAGGACTCCTGTAGGTGCTTGGCGCCTAAACAATATACGCACGAGGAGTGGTCGTCAGTTATAGACATTTTATAACCACACCTCGCGCACTTTTTAAACCCAGAGGGTCTATGTTCTTTTGACATACTGACTAACAGGCACTAAAAACAAGTTAAAGTAGCAGTATCTGTTCGGAAATGAAGATTTTACCACAAAACCAAAATTTTTTAACCAACTTTGTTTTTTTTTTTTTTTTTTTTAAAACGAGACAATACACAATATCAGGAAAAAAATACTGAAAAGGAGGGCCAAGACCCTCTAACTTAAACAGGTACTTGACCTCCTGAAAAAAACAAAAGACACTAGATAAAGAATAGGGGAAGGCCCCTCTAACTTAAACGGGAAACCTTTCCCTTAATCAAAAACACAATTTTCCACAACAAATGTCAGCAAAACACACTTGTACAACAACAATAGCTGTTAAAACAGCTTTTAGGGTAAGAATAGCAAAATTCCTGACAGGAAACTTTGAAGAAAACAGTACTTAGCTCAGCCAAGTTTGAGACCACGTCCTAGCTTGTAAGCGGCAAACGAGATCTGGGGGATTAGTGGTGGTGCATCCTGGGATAGAAAATAGCTCAGCCAATAAGAGGCTTCGCTCTATAGCATAGCGTGCCGAGTCGGAGCCGAGGGATCGGCTCCGAGCCCATCAGTACAGAATGTAGGCGAGATAGGATCACATAACATCTATACATTTCTTGGCAGAGAGCTTGAGCCTATGGCTCTGGCACCAAGCATCTGTTTCTGTAAGGCCCTTCTGTAGAGTATCCACATCATTTGGGGATTCAATAATGGCTCCCAGTTTGCAGTCATCTACAAACTTTGTTAGCCAGAGTCCCTTAGTGTTGGCATGTACTTCACAGAAGTAGATGCCAAACAAGAGCGGTCCCAGGACTGAACCCTGAGGTACTCCACTTGTCTGGAGTTGGCTACTTTTACAGTGTGCGTTCTGTCAGTAAGCCAGTTGGCAGCCCATCGAGTGACATAGGGATAAATGCCCAGCTTAGTACGTTTATCTATGATTCCAGAGTGGGGGATGGTGTCAAAGGCCTTGGTGAGGTCCAGATAGGCTGTGTGGACCACCTTACCCTCGTCTACGGCTCTGGAGACTGACTCGAAGAAGTCAATCAGGTTCAGGAGACAAGATCGTCCCTTCACGAACCCAAACTGTCCAGTGTTTGAAGGTTGCCAATGTCTTAGTTTACAAGTTCCATAATAATACTTTCCATGCCCTTGCAGATCAGGCTCGTCAGACTGACGGGGCGGTAGTTCCTGGGATCTAAGGTGGATCCCCCCTTTGTAGAGTGGGATAACTGTAGCTGTGCGTGATTCAGTGGGCACGAAGCCTGAGGTGAGGGGATTAAACATGACACTTAGGTGAGGTGCCAGTTCATTTTGTAGCTCATGTAGTATACAGCCTGGGATGTCATCTGGTCCCCATGGATGCTGTATTCTTAGCTTTGGAGAGTGTGTTTTTTACCTATGTGGCAGTTATTACCAGAATTTGGCAATCTTCTGGTACCGAGATGGGACGTTTAGGGGGTGAAGTTGGCACTGAATTGATCTGCCAGGATACTGGCAATATCCTTGGGATCACTATATTTAATTCTGCTTTAGCTCAGAGCAGATCTGAGCATTGCCATTTAGATTCTTGACATAGATATAGAATGCCTTGTGGTTGTCTTTGGAATCTTTGGCAATTTTATTTTCGTAACTAGTTTTGGAGGATTTTATGAGGGATCTCAGCTTCTTACTGAGGCTGGTAAGGCAGTTTTTTGCATCCTGGGATTTTCCTCTTTTCTGCAACAGTTTCTTCTTTTGTTGTAAAGTTTGTTTATGGCAGGAGACCACCAAATTGGCTTCCTTAGAGGAGAGCATCTTGGTTCTATTTGGGATGGCATGATTCATGCATGAATGGATTGTGCTTGTGTAGTGCAGGATTCAGCAGTCAAACTTTCAGTTCCCGTCTGCACTGATGTCATGAAGTTTGTCACTTCTGACTTGAGTAGCATGAAGATGGCTTTGGAGTTTTTTTATTGAGGTTTCCTTACTGGGGGTGGGGGTGGGATGTGGATGTTAAGGGTGATTAGCTTATGGTCAGATGTGACCAATGAGGGGGTGACCATAGATGTGGAGCATCGATTTCCCATGTTGGTAATGACCAGGTCTAGGTTATTGGAGCCCCTGGTGGGACGATGAATTAGTTGATCCAGGGCGTTGGAATTTATGAATTCCAAGAACCGTTGGGCAGAGGTGTTGGTACATGGGTAGTTTTCACAGTTAATGGCAGGGTAGTTGAAATCACCCAGTATTAGGGTGTTTGGTTATATCTTAATATTTCCAGTATGTTTAGAAAGGTGTAGTGAGAATCTTGGGGCATGGTGGGGGATCTGTAGCAAGCTACAATTTGGATTGCAGTCTTACCTAATGTTAGTTGCACCTGGAGAATTTCAGACGGATTGTGTTGGGCAACTAGCCTGGTTGTGTGAATATCCTTGGTGAATATGAACACTCCTCCACCTTTAGTGTTTCGGTCCTGGTTTGGTGGCTGAAAAGTGTGGTAAGAGTTGTAGCCTGGTATTGCAGGGGTGCTCTTTGGAGCCTTGAGCCAGTTACTGCACAGATACTGACTTTCTTCATTTTTAGGAGTGCCTAGAGAGAGTGCATTTTGAGGTTTAGACTTCTAACATTGAGTAGCATTACCTTCAGAATTTGCATGCTTGTACCTGTTACGGCGGTGGTTTTGTGCTTTGAACTTTGCCTAAAAAAGGCACTATAGGGGTGGCAAGTGCCTTAGTCAGTAACCTGAATCCCAGGGGCAACAGGTGAAGACCATCTCTGGCAAAGCATCGTGGTCTGTCAATCATGTCGTCCCAGGCAGACAGATACTGGATCCCCTTTGAATGACACCAGTAGCTCAGCCAATTGTTGAAGTCAATCACTTTGTCCTTATATTGTGGTATCATTTTGGGCGAAGGCAGGATGCTACTCAGGGCTAGGGTCATATTTGCCTGGGCCACATGATCCGGGAGCTCTTCCATGTCTCTTTTCATGTAGTCCAGGGAGGTACGTTTCAAGTCATTCACTCCAACGTGGACAATGACAGAGTCATATTTATACTTGTTTTGGAGTGACTTGAGTGCATGCATTATGTGGCGGATCCTGGCACCTGACAGACAGCTGACTGTAATTTTTCTCCTTTTTCAGCCTGGTGAGTGGGACATCAGTGTGCCTGACTATAGAGTCACCTATGACTAAAGTGTTAGTTATGTTGTCTTGCCTTAGGGGCTGTTGCTGGGTGGCACACTGGTGTTGTGAGTTATGTGACACTTTGGTTGTGATTGATGTTTGTTTGCATTTCAGCTTCGGAGGTTCTTGTTGCTTGGGCAGGTTACAGTTAAGGGCCTCCGCATATGTGGATTTAATGCTGCTATGTGTGGGTGTTGGTGGTGTGGGTTTAGAAGGTCTATGTGTTGTTTGAGGTGTAGTGTGGATGTTGGCCTTCTCTGCTTGACTGCCTAGCACAGTCTTGGGTGGAGAGAGCTTTGCTTCCAGTTTGGCTATGTAAGTGCATCTATCACAGCTTGTAGTGTTGGGTGGTAGGAGGAAAGGGCTGTCTGTGTACACGAGGCAATTGCTGCATTGCCCCAGTATGTCCAGATTCACCAAGTGGACAGGAGAAATCACCGGAAGCTGACCCTTGGACATGCCTGGTTTGGTGCTTTTTTTGTAAAGTACAGGAGCTGTTTTCCCTTGCCTTAGCAAGGTACTTTGCAATTATAGGCTGTTTCGTGCCTATGATTAACTTCTCCTTATTAACAAGGAGAGCTGAGTGCTTGTATCAGTTTAAGGCTTCCTAGTGCTTTCCAGCAGGTATTAGAGCAAGTGCTAGTCATAGGGATGCTTAAAGGTAAGATGAAAAAAAATGGTTTATCCTAAACACTGCAGTGCGCACTAGATAAGTTAGATGTGAAAGTAGGTAACTTAAGTTTTACCTGTCTAAAAAGTTAAGTTTTAGTGGAGAGGCACTATTTTTAAAACAGCAAGATTGATTGAATGGGGGTGGTTACTTTTGTATTCTGGTACTATGGAATACAGTAGGATGGCCAATACATTTAAATAGTTGAAGGGGAGTGATTTCACAAAATGATAATTTTATGCCAGTGAAAGCAGAGAGGAAATGAGATATATGGTCAAATTAACAATAGAGGCAGGCAACTAGAAAGACAGTGGTATTCAAGAACACGACAGTAAGCGGGTAGGAGGGTGGGGAAAAAATTTCTGCCTGACTCACAAGAGACAGAGCTGTGGTCCCTTTTGAAGTTTTAATATGTAGTTAAAAGCAGAATACAAGTAAAATACAAGGTAAAGAAAACAAACCATGGTATTCAAAATATAAAAAGGCAATAAAGTAATACAAAATACAACAAATAAAAAGCAAACTAACCTTTCCTTCACGGCAAACTGTAGCGGAGTCTGGGTGAGCCTTTCTAGTAAAGCTTCTGAACCAGCAGAATAAATGCCTTTGTACGTGCATCTTTGTCAGAAAATGCAGCTCATATGAAAATATTGTACTCTTTCTCTAACACTCTTAATTCTCTGGAATATTATTATCAAAGACAAGTGGAGCTGGTCTACGAAATCCTTCAGCCATGCCAATAAAGTATGCCAAAACACACTGAAAATATGGCTCTTGTAATTATACAGTATTGTAATTATAAGCAGAACATGCACACACAGCCAGTACTTGTAACACCATTCTAATGCAGAATAAACTTTCTGAAATACTGTACTTTGTGAAATATGCTTTGAAATGGCTATATTTTGCAAAATAACTAACTGTAATACTGCACCAACTTGTAAGCACTTTATGTACTTTGGATATCTTGAACAGCTTTAATTAATGTGAAAAAGTAGGTCATAGCAAAAAATGTGGTCGTTTTCCTCATTTTATGCGATTCAGACTTTGTTTCAAACATTTTCTATAGTTATTCGAATATTTTCATTAATATGTCACAGTTTTGGACATTTTGTTTAACTAGAAATTCGTTTAGAGTGTTCCGAGTGCTTAATTTTATATTTTGCAAACAAAAAATCATTTAAGTAAGTTTTGATACCTGAAATTTGTTTCTGACCGGTTTTGCGAGTTATACATGCAGTAGGGATGATCCAGTCATCTATATTCCTCCACCATTAACTGAATGCCTCTGTCCTGATTCTGGATCCTACTCTGACACCATGGTGCTCGCCTTGTTTTACAAGTGAAGACGAACAGGCAGGGTAGTTTGTTTATATGCTTTATTATACAGAAACACATCAAGATGGATAGCAGCAGTACAAAATATAAACAAACTGATTAACTGACATACTACACAGACATGCATGTTTACATCTCAACAGCTTACTAAAAAAATGGCAGTCAGGCTCGCAAGTGCTCAGTATTCATACACATGTGCAAGCCCCTAGAAAGATTCTTAAAGGTATACATACATAATGAGCTACAGTACCCCCTATTCTCTGAGCGCTGATGGAGGGGGGAGATGGATTCAGAAAGGAAAAGGAATGGGGTGGGATATGGTGGCTAGGAGAAAAAAGAAGCATGGGTGAGAGTCTTAGCTGCTCCCTGTCAGATTCCTGAATGATATTGGTAATCTCCAAACTCGGGACCCCACCCAGTTCGGGTTTGTAAAAGGCAGATCATGTCTCCTAAACCTGATAGACTTCTTTGAAGGAGTCACCAAAAGTACAGTTTTGTACCTACCACAAATGTAGATGTCCGATAGGTATGCATCTGCAGTCATCACATATGGGTTGTCCTGCCTCAGGCAGCCCTTCGGTCGGCCGGATTCCAAAGTCTGGGTCCGGCATCGGCTGATGTCGCCCTTTCCCCGACGTCAGAGCGCCTGGGGTATAAAAGCGTCAGCCGACGCCATCTTCCTTAGTGTTTCTTGCCCCAGATGCCAGGTTCCCTCAAAGGAAGGCTAAATTTGGAGAAATGCAATAAATTCCAAACATGCACAGAAATATATATATATGTATGTATATATATATATATATATATATATATATATATATATATATATATATATATATATATATAAAACAAATACACCATAATAGATAACCCCAGTTAGCTATGAGAGGGAAAAGTACCATATAAATATCAAAGAGGGGAAGGAGGGAGGGTAAACCTGACTGCAGATGCATACCTATCAGACATCTACATTTATGGTAGGTACAAAACTGTACTATGTCCTTCAAGGATGCATCTGCAGTCATCACATATGGGTAGAATACCATAGCCAATCTGGGGGTGGAGGATCTATGTAAAGGATGGTGTAGCTAAAATGCCCTGCAGGACTGCCGTAGCAAAGCCTGCTCTGGATCTGGAATATAAAGGTAAATTGTAATGCTTGGAAAATGTATGCACGGAGCTCCATGTAGCAGCTTCTAAAATGTCCTTGGTAGCCACCCCTCTTAAGAAGGCTGTGGAGGTGGCTGTGGCTCTGGTGGAATGAGGTCTAATGTTAGCTGGCACAGTTTTTCCATGAAAGGAATAACAAAAACGAATGCAATTCCCTATCCATTTTGAAATTGCTTTTCCTTGTGCACCAGCTGCATATGCTACCAACAGCTGGCCAGTTTTTCTGTAGCTTTTAGTTCTGTCCAAGTAGTAGCGCAACTGTCTGTGTATGTCCAGGGTGTGCAGAAGTTTCTCCCCTTTGTTTTGTGGATTTGGAAAGAAGGTAGGCAGGTGAATAGCTTGGTTTAATGAGACCCTGGATACCACCTTTGGCATAAATGAAGGATTGGTTCTCAATGAGACTCTGTCCCGATGAAAAATAAGAAATGGATGTGCTGCCATGAGGGCCTGTAACTCAGATACTCTTCTTGCTGAGGTTATGGCCAGAAGGAAGGCGGTCTTCCAAGACAGGAACTATAGTTCTGCAGATGCTGCTGGTTCAAAGGGAGGCAGAGTTAGTTTTTCCAACACGAAGTTAAGGTCCCAAGAAGGCACTGGAGGTTTCCTTGGAGGATTGATGTTTTTAATTCCTCTTAGAAACTGCCTTAGGAGAGGATGAGAAAAGACAGGTGGATCAGTATTGTACTCTGCTGAAATTGCTGAAGCATGAATTTTAATGGAAGAGTAAGACAGGCCATTGTGGAGCATTTCTGCCAAGTATTCCAGGATATGTGCCATGTTCATCACTGTCGCATCTAGGCCCTTTGTGGTGCTCCAAGTGTGAAATCTTTTCCATTTTGCTGAATATGCCTTTCTTGTGGAAGGCCGGCGAGCTTCCATGATGATATCCTTCACTCTCTTGGATAGCTTATCCTGAGGAGGAGTAGAGGTATTTTCCAGGCTGTTAGTTGCAAGGTTTTCAGGTTGGAATGCAGAGTTTTGTAATTGTGCTGTGTCAGGAGAAGTGGCTATTGAGGAAGAGGCCATGGTTTCGTGCGTGACATGCTCTTTAACAGTTGGTACCAGTGCTGTCTTGGCCAGTCCGGAACTATCAGAATCACTTTTGGCTGCTCTGTCCTGATCTTCAGTAAGACCTTGGTCATTAATGGGAGAGGTGGAAATGCATACACTGTTAGAGTTCTCCAGCTGAAATATAGGGCGTCCACTTTCCATGCTTGTGGGTGGTATGTCCTTGAGCAGAATTTCTTCAGCTGATGATTGTGGGGGGAGGCAAAAAGATCTATGTCTGGCCTTCCCCATGATTGTGTTATCTGTAGGAAGATGTCTGGGTGCAGCATCCATTCGTGTGCATCCATGATATTTCTGCTTAAGCTGTCCGCCAGTATATTGTCTTTTCCTGGCACAAACTGGGATTGCAGCTCTATATTGAGTTTCAGGAAAGTTCCCATAGATTCATTGCCAGTCTGCAAAGAGGGTAGGAATGGGTGCCTCCTTGCTTGTTTATGTACCACATAACTGTGGTGTTGTCTGTCCTTACTAGCAGTTGGCCTTGATGCAGAAAGAGTTTGAAGGCCTCGATTGCATGTATCACTGCCAGCATTTCCTTTTGGTTTATGTGCATGCGTAGCTCCTTTTGTGACCATAGTCCTTGAATACATCTGCCCTCCATGTGTGCTCCCCAACCGTGGTCTGAAGCGTCCGTTGTAATGGTTTGGCTGGCTACTGGCTTGCTGAAGGGCAGACCCCTGTTTGACTGGCTTGCTTGAGCCCACCACAGAAATTCCTTTTGGAGGCATGGAATGAGTGGGATCAAAGTTTCTAAGCTGTGACTGTGCTGAGTCCATAAACTCCTTAGGTACCATTGTAGTTTCCTCATATGCAGCTTTGCTTGTGGAATCAGAAGAATGCAAGATGCCATGTAACCCAGGGCCTGCAGGATTTTCCTTGCAGTCAGCTGAGTTTGTCTTGTCAGATTCTTGAAGTAATCCGGTAGTTGTCTTTGTTTTTCTTCTGTGAGAAAAGCCATTTGGGTGGTTGTGTCTAGATCCGCACCCAGAAAAGTTATTCTTTGGGATGGAACAAGTCTTGATTTGTGAGTGTTGACTGTATATCCCAAGGCCTGCAGTAAGTGGATGGCATAATTCAAGTCCTTTACCAAAGTTTGTTGGCTGTCCGCTTGTATAAGGCAGTCGTCCAGATATGGGTATATTTGAATTCCCTGAAGTCTGCAGTGTGCAATTACTGATGCCAGGCATTTCATGAATACTCTGGGCGCAGTAGATAAGCCAAAGGGCAATGCTGAGAATTGATAATGCTCTGAACCTGCAAGAAATCTGAGGTGTCTTCTGCAACTTTGTCTGACAGGGACATGCAGGTATGCCTCCTTGAGGTCTAGAGTCACCAGCCAAGACCCCTTGCCCAGCATGGGAAGGAGTTGCTGTAGAGTCAGCATTTTGAATTTTGGCACAATGAGATAAGTATTCAGTGCGGACAAGTCGAGAATAGGCCTCCATTGATTTTCTTTTCTTGGAACAAGGAATAGTCTGGAATAAAATCCTTGGCCTTGTTCTGAAAGAGGAACCTTTTCTATAGCTTTCATTTGCATTAAGTTGCAGATTTGTTTCAAAGCCTCTGCCCTTTGATTTGGTGGCAGGTCTGGCATGCCTTTTCTTTTTGGCAATGTGTGAAAATGGAACCCGTATCCTCTATCTATTATTTGCAGTGTCCATTTGTCTCTTGTAATACTGTGCCAATTTTCTGAGAATAAAGAAAGCTTTCCGCCCAAAGGTGCTTCTAATTGAGCCCTGGTTGGCAGAGTCAAAGCAAAGTCATTGAGTCTGTCCTTGTGCAGCAGTTGTAGGTCCTGCACTACCTCTCTGGTTGGAAGGCTGCCATTGACGTCCTCTGTAGGAGCCTCTAGCTTGCCCTCTACCTCTGGCACGCCTGTTCTTGTCTCTCTGAAATCTTTCTGTGTCCGGAAAGGACTAATTCTTGGTAGGCCAATTTCTGCTGAATCTTGGTGGTTGGACTTGTAGAAAATCTTTGACTGTTTGTACAGATTTTGCCTTTTCCTCAAATTTCTTTAAGACCTCCTGAGCAGTGGAGCCAAATAACTTTTGCTTTTCCAGTGGAGCATCCAGAAGCTTAGCTTTAACATGGTCTGGCAGAGATTGTTCCTTCAGCCAAGCATGCCTACGTATGACTGCACCTGTCATAGCTGACCTACATGAAGCTTCCAATGCATCATAACCACACTGTAAGAAATGGTTGCTAACCTGCTGGGAGTTATGTACCAGATCATGAAGTGATTTGCGATCTAGGGGTTCAGGTGAAGACAGTTTCTTATGCAATTCATCTAACAAATACTCTTGGTACTGTATCATATGAAATTGACAATTTAATGCCCTCATAGAAAGAGTAGCAGAAGTATACACATTTTTACCCCATCTCTCTAAAGCCCTGGACTCCCTTTCAGAGGGGAGTGGATTTTTAGTAGTGGCAGCTGCAACCCCTTTAGGGCCCTGGGAAATAGTTTCTGGATCAGTAGAGTGGGCCTTGTAAAGAAAAAGTCCGGGTCCCTGTAGTACCTATCGGGTTTGACAGGGGCCGGAGGAAGAGTGTCAGGGGTTATGCTAGACTCAGTGTATACATCATCAATGACATTCAAAACAGGAGGAATAGCCAAGGGTCTATGCTGCGGTAAATGCAGAAAAGTTCTTAATCTTTTCCTGGAATCAGAGAATTCCTGGCCCTGCCATTTGAAATGCTCTCTCATAGTGTGAAGGGTCTCCCCGAAGGATAGTTCTTCAGGAGGGGAAGCCGAGAGGATTGATTCCTCTGCATCAGAATCCTCGTAGGCCGAAAAAGCCTCCTCCTGGTAGTCCGAGAGAGCAGAGCCATCACAGGCCTCCTCTGAGGAGTGGGGATCAGAGGGCTCAACCCTGGGCCTTTTGTCTAGAGGAGGTTGAGAGCCCCTGTCCGGATGGGGTTGAGAGCCCCTATTTAAGGAAATAAGGTCCTCTACTAAAGTTAGAATCTGTGAACTTGTAGAGGGTCCCTGAGGAATAACCCTGGGAGGCATAGCTTTTGTATGTTTAGCAGCTTTAGCCCTGGTGAATGCCTTTATGGACATGGATGCAGGAGGCCTAGCTGCACCACGTGCTGGTATAGTTTTGTCTAGAGTAATGGTGTCGGACGTTTCCAAGACACCAGTTTCTGAAGGAAATTCAATAACCGACTCAGCAGGGGCCTCCGGGGCCGAGGTTGTCGGTTGAGCGGTTTCGGGGGTCGGAAGTACCAAGGACTCGGTTTCAGCCAAGACCGAGACACTCGCGGTAGGCCTGGCCGTGGTTTCAGCCGAAACCGCGGCCCGCGTGTGTCGGTCCTTGTCCTTCCGTTTCTTTGTTAAATGTGAAGTCGGAGTCTCCGACGGCATATTGTCTGAAAAACTAGTCCCAAAAAATTCCTCTGCAAACTCCGCCCGACGTCTAAGAGTGCGTCGGTTGAAGGAAGCACAGGCTGAACAGGCCGAGACGTCGTGGTCTGGGCCTAGGCAGGGGAGGCAGTAAGAGTGGAAATCCTTATGAGGTATTTGTTTCCCACAAGTTAAGCAATTATTAACTTTATCTGACATCGGCTGAGGCAAGAAAGAGTCCCCAATGGGGTACTTAGCTTTTGAAGTCTTCGGTAGCTGAATTACAGGAGCTGGCCGACCGGCACTTGCAAACTGCTTCTGCTTCGGGCACCACGCGGCAAGAAAGACTGAGGAAGATGGCGTCAGTTGACGCTTTTATACCCAAGGCGCTCTGACGTCGGGGAAAGGGCGACATCAGCTGACGCCGGACCCAGACTTTGGAATCCGGCCGACCGAAGGGCTGCCTGAGGCAGGACAACCCAAATGTGATGACTGCAGATGCATCCTTGAAGGACATCCTGTAGATGAGGGTAAGGTGGTTCACACAGCCTATCTAGATCTCGCCAAGGTTTTCGACACCATCCCCCACTCTGGTATTATAGATAAACTCACTAAACTAGGTATAAATCCGTCACAAGATGAGTTTCATAGTTTCATAGTTTAGTACTAGGCTATCTGCCCTGTGGCATTTGTAAGCCTAGCCATAGTGATGTGGCTTTCGCCACCCCATGAAATGGTACAAAAATGCACAGAATAGATTTAGAATACTGTGCCTGTGTCTAGTAGTGACACAATGAAGGCCCCCTTATATAATAGAATTAGTTTACTGTGCCCCTGTCTAGCAGTGAGACAGATGTGACCCCTGGGGTAAACTTACGATCTCCCATCCACTCATCAAGATTTCTCTTGAAGAGAGTCAGTGAAGGGCTCTGCCTAACATGAACTGGGATCTTGTTCCAAAGCATGGGAAGCCTCTGGGTTATGAATCTATCCCTCCAGCATGTCTTATTCATACTTGTGACGAGGTTTAAGTCTTTAGCTCTCGTGGTCCTGATGGATTTGGATTTTTTTGAGGTGGAGCATGTCCATCAGATCCTGATTGGACATGGCCTTGTACGTCAGGCAGAGATCACCTCTGAGCAGGCAGTATGCTACTGAATAGAGCTGGAGTTTCTTTAGTCTGGCAGAATAAGACATATGTTGGAGACCCTTGATCCACTTGGTGAGGTACTTTTGTGGTCTCTCCAGCTGTTGCAAATGCCGTGTGAGGTACATACCAAATGGGGCATTGTACTCAATCATGGGTCTGATGAGGGAGGAGTATAGGGGCACAATGACATCCTTGGATCTGGATGTGAATCCCTTCATGATGAGGTGTGCAAGGTAGAATGTTTTTCTAACCACTTTGGCAACGTGGGTGTCAAATGAGAGGTCGCTGTCGACTTGGGTCCTTAGGTCTCTGATTACTTTTTCCGTACTCAGTGGGTTGCTGTCTATGTGATAATTTTTGGGTACTTTGTTTTTCCCAAAGGGGATGACTATACATTTTTTGGCATTTAGTTTAAGGCCGTGTCTCCGGCACCATTTGTCCGTTTCTGCGAGGCCTTTTCGTAGGATGTATGTGTCCGCTGGTGTTATCGACTATGGTGCCTAGTTTGCAGTCATCTGGGAACTTTGTCAGCCACAACCCTCCCATGTTTGCTTTAACATCTGAGAAATAAATGCCGAACAAGAGGGGTCCCAGGACAGATCCCTGTGGGACACCACTTGTGACTGGCTTTGAGTCTGACATTGCTCCAACGATTTTAACTTTATGGGTTCTGTCCTTTAGCCAGTTAGCAACCCATCTAGTGACATAAGGGTTTACGTTTAAGCTGGTGAGCTTATCTATGATGCCTGAGTGGAGTACTGTGTCGAAGGCCTTAGCCAAGTCCAGGTAGGCTGTATGGACTGCTTTGCCCTCATCAATGGCTCTAGTGACTGTTTCGAAAAAATCAACCAGGTTCAAAAGGCAGGATCTTCCCTTTACAAAGCCGAACTGGGTGGGGTCAAGTGTCTGTAGGTCCCCTATGTCTCTGTTTATGAGTTCCATAATGATTCTTTCCATAGCTTTGCAGACCAGGCTGGTTAAGCTTATGGGGCGGTAGTTCCCAGGGTCTGTAGAGGTACCCCCTTTGTGGAGTGGGACCACTGTTGCTGTACACCAGTGTTCAGGTACATATCCTGTAGTACGGCTAAGGTTAAATAGCATTTTTATGTGCGGGTTTAGCTCCTCTTGGAGTTCACGTAGCATGCAACCCGGGATACCGTCAGGTCCCATTGATGCTGTGTTTTTAGCTTTGTTGAGGGCGGTTCTCACTTGGACATCTGAGATGACAGGGAGATTACATTCAGCTGGGATAAGTATTTCTTCTTTTGGGGGTGAGGGAGGGGAGAAATTTGCACTGAACCTGACAGCCAGAATGTTGGCAATATCTGTGGGTTCAGTGTATTTTTTGTTGTTGTGAACTAACTCTGAGCATATCTGAGGGTTTCCGCCCAGGTTTCTAACATAGCTGAAGAAGGCTTTGTGGTTATCTTTAGTGTCCTTAGCGATTTTTCTCTCAAAGTTGGCCTTGGGTGTTTTTATGAGAAAACGTAGTTTTCTGCTAATGTTGATCAGAGATGTCTTCCCTTTATGGGATTTTGCTCTGTCGTGCAGTAGCTTCCTTCTTTTGTTATGCAATTTATTAATGGCTGAGGTCCACCAGACAGGACTCTTGCCTTTGGTGGAGAGGGACTTGGATTTATTTGGGATTGCATGATCCATGCATTCTTGGAGATGTCCATAGAAAGCATTTGTGAAGGATATGGCATTGTGGGATGTGGTATCCACTGGCCCAGTGGGCTTAAAGGATACCATCTCAGTCTTAAGAAGAGTGAAGTCTGCTTTTGAGAAGTTTTTCACTGTGGTCTTTTGTGCTGGGAGTGGAGGTGGGATATGTATATCCAGGGTGATTAGTTTGTGGTCAGATCTCACTAGTGAGGGGTATACCTCTGGTGTGGAGCATTTTGTCCCCATGTTTGTGATGATCAGGTCTAGTATATTATCTCCTCTAGTGGGAGAGGTGACTAGTTGTTCCAGTGCATTTGAATTTATGAATTCCAGGAACCTTTGGGCTAGGGTGTTAGGGCTAGACTAATGTACCCAATCTATGTTTGGGTAGTTGACGTCTCCCAGTATGATGGTATTTTGTGATACATTCATATCCTCCAATGTCTTCAGGAAGGCTGAGTGGGGTTCCTGAGATTGGGAGGGTGGTCTGTAACATGCTACCAGTTGTACAGCAGTTTTGCCTATGGTTAGTTGCACCTGTATGGTCTCTGATGCTTCATGTGTTGCTACTAACCTGGAGGTGTGGATGCCCTTGATGAATATGGACACTCCCCCTCCCTTTGTGGTTCGGCCCGGGTTTTGGGGCCAAAAAGCATGATACGAGGTATAGCCTGATAGAGCTGGGGTGCTCTCAGGAGCCTTGAACCACGTTTCAGTTACTGCACAGACGTCAATGTTCTCCATACTGAGGAGTGCATCGAGTGCCTGCATCTTGAGATTTAGACTTCTGGCGTTGAGCAGCATTATCCTTAGTTTTTTTTCCATTTTTGTTTTCTAAGGAGGTGGGTTTGTCTTTTGAGCCTTGCCTAAAAAAGGCACTATGGGGGTGGCAAGAGCCTTGGCCAATATCCCCGATAACAACTGGCTCATTGACAGAACCCACACTGTGAAAGTAGCAGACTCCAAATCCAACTTCAGACCAGTGACAAGTGGAGTACCACAGGGTTCAGTCCTGGGTCCTCTCCTGTTTGGTATCTACTTATCTGAAGTACAGGCTAACACAGAAGGTCTTTGGCTAACGAAGTTTGCAGATGACTGCAAACTAGGAGCCATAATCAAAACTCCAAAAGATGTGGACATCCTACAAAAGGGCCTCGCTGAGACAGAAGCCTGGTGTCAAAGCCATGGCCTCAAGCTCAATGCCAGAAACTGCATTGTCATCCCTTTTGGTAAAAACTCAGTACCCATGATCTACCACATAGGCGGTAGTCTACTTAACACAAAGTGTGATAAGAGACCTTGGGACACAGGTGGACAGTAGTCTCTCCTTTGATAATCACATCGCCACAGAAGTCAGGAAATCCTTCTACGTGGCACACCTCATCACAAAAGGCTTCTCATCCAGGAAAAAAGAGGTAATTTTTCCCCCCTCTACTCATCATTCATTAGACCCATTGTAGAGTACAATGCCCCTCTTGGTATGTACCTCACAAGACATCTACAACAACTGGAAAGGCCACAGAAATACCTCACAAAGAGGATTACCGGCCTCAAACAGATGCCCTATGCAGACCGTCTCAAAAAACTGCAGCTTTACTCTGTTGCATATTGCCTACTTAGAGGCGATCTCTGCCTAACACACAAAGCTATGTCACACCCAGAGCTTTTAGACATGCTCCACTTAAAGAAATCCCAATCCCTACGAGCTACACGGTCTAGAGACCTAAACCTGGTCACCACAATAAACAGAACATGCTGGAGGGATAGATTCCTGTCCCAGAGACTTCCCATACTCTGGAACAAACTACCTATCTATATCAAACAAAGCTACTCATTAGCGCTCTTCAAGAAAAATCTTGATGATTGGATGGGAGATAGGAAATTCACCCCGGGGATCACTTCTGTGGCTCTGCTCAACAGTGGCACAGGAAAATAATTTTCTTGGGTGGCGAAAGCCAGAGTACCTTTGGCTAGGCTTATATACGCCCTACGGCCAATAGCCTAGTACTTACCTATGAACCTATGTGGGCCCCCAGTCTTCTTCTTTCTGATCAGCTTGCCATTTACTCTTATACTGGCCTTTCTTACCTTCTGACTTTTTACCTTTTTCCTGCCTCCAGTGGAAAGATCAACTCTTGGTGGGGAAAACATGGCTGTAGTTAAATAAATGTGAGTTAAAAGTACAGTTGTGCACACTTACCATAAATGTAAATGTTCGAGTGTATTCACTGTTGCAGTCATTACATTTGGGGTAATCTTCTGGCAGGTTGCCCTCAGTCGGCCTGACTTCCAAAGTCTTGGGTCCTGCGTCGGTTGCTGTCTCCTCTTCCATGACGTCAGGTCATCAGGGGTATAAAACATGCAACCGACTCCATTTTCTTTAGTTTTTCTTGCCCCTGATGTCAGGTGCCCCCAAAAGGTAGCAATATGATATATATATATATATATCTACATATATATATCTATATATATATATATATATATATACATATATATATATATATATATATATATATATATATATACACACACACACACACACACATATATATATATATATATATACACACATACATACATATATATATATATATATATATATATATATATATATATATATATATATATGCATCAAAATAAACTTTACCTTCATCTACAAGCAAATACACCACATAGATTGTAGAAGATAGAGAAGGAAAGGGAAAGATAAACTTTAGAATGACAGGGGGAATGCGGGAGGGTAACCTGGACTGCAACAGTGAATACACTTGAACATCTACATTTATGGTAAGTGTACACAACTGTACTATGTTCTTCGTGTTTCACTGAGGCAGTCATTACATTTGGGTAGAATCCCAAAGCTATGGTTGGGAGGCTGGAGCTAAACAGCATTAGGTGCGGCTATAAGGCCCTGCAGCACTGCAGTGGCAAAGCCTGCCCTGGACTTGGGCAAATGGTAATGCTTTGTAAAGGTGTGAACAGAACTCCAAGTAGCAGCCTCTAGAATGTCTTTGGTTGGTACTCCTCTGAGAAAGGCTGCTGAAGCAGCTGCAGCTCTGGTGGAATGAGACCTAATGCCCTTGGGCACAGGTTTATCATGGTGTAAGTAGCAGAAATGGATGCAGTGGCTTATCCACTTTGAAATTGTCTGCTTTGAAATAGCCTTTCCTTCTGATCCTGCAGCATATGACACTAGTAATTGCTCAGTTTTTCTTAAAGCTTTAGTCCTGCTCCAGTAGAATCTTAGCTGTCTGTGTACGTCCAAGGAATGCTGAATTTTCTCCCCCTTGTTCTGCGGATTTGGATAAAAAGTTGGCAGATGAATTGTTTGGTTAAGAGCAACACTGGAAACCACTTTAAGCATAAAAGTAGGATTTGTCCTCAGAGACATCCTGTCTGGGTAACATATGATAAAAGACTCTACAGCCATGAGGGCCTGTAGCTCTGAAATTGTTCTTGCTGAAGTAATTTCTAGTAGCAGAGCTGTCTTCCATGATAAGAACTTTACCCTCCATGATAAGAACTTTATATCAGCGGTAGCAGCTGGTTCAAATGGAGGCAGGGTGAGTTTTTCCAACACATAATTGAGGTTCCATGCAGGTAGTGGTGATCTTCTAGGAGACCTTACATTTTTGGCTCCTCTAAGATGCTGCTTTAGTAAAGGGTGAGAAAATATTAGTGGCTCTGTATTGTAATGAGCCGAAATGGCAGATGCATGGATTTTGATTGATGAGAAAGATAGGCCTTTGTCAAGCATCTCAGTTAAGTATTGTAATATCTGAGGAATATGTGGTTCTGCTGTATCAGTTCCTTGTGCTTGATTCCAAGCACAGAATCTCTTCCATTTGTCAGCATAAGATTTTCTAGTATTAGGCCTTCTGGCTTCCCAAATGACATCCATCACAGCTTTACTGAGAGGTGCCATTTGTATGATTACATGATTAGCCATGCTGCCAGGTTCAGAGTCTGTAGTTGATTGTGCAGGATCTGATTGTTTTGTTGGGACAGTAGTTGTGGTCTTTGAGGCAAGGTCCAAGCTGGGTATTGAGACAAGTTCCTTAGGATTGGGTACCAGTATTGGCGGGGCCAGTCCCGGGTAATTAATATCATCTTTGGCTTCTCTTGTCTGACTTTTAGGAGGACCTTGGGTAGAAGAGGCAGAGGAGGAAAGGCGTAAACTGATAGGTTTTTCCAACTGAAGGATAGGGCATCCACTTTCCATGCTTGTCGGTGAAAAGTCCTTGTGCAGAATCTTTTCAATTGATAATTTTGAGGAGAGGCAAATAGATCTATGTCTGGGCTCCCCCATCTCTCTGTTATCATGCTGAAGACTTGTGGATTTAGTTTCCACTCGTGAGGATCCATAAGGTTTCTGCTTAAATCATCTGCCAGAGTGTTTTGTTTTCCTGGCAGGAATTGAGTTTGAAGATGTATTTGGTAGATCAAAGCTGTGTCCCACAATGCCATGGCTAATCTGCAAAGGGGGTATGAGTGTGTACCCCCCTTGCTTGTTTATATACCACATGACTGTGGTGTTGTCCATCTTTATCAGTAGTTGCCCTGGATGAAGTAAGTCCTTGAAGGCTGTTAGGGCATTTTGAACAGCTAGCATCTCTTTCTGGTTGATATGTAGATGCATTTGTTTTGGTGCCAATATGCCTTGAATGCATCTTCCTGCCATGTGGGCCCTCCAGGCATAATCTGATGCACCTGTTGTTAAGGTTTGGCTTGCAGGGGGTAGAGTGAAGGCCTGTCCCATGTTTTGGTGACAGGCCTATGCCCACCATAGAAACTCCTGTTGCAGGCAGGGAATGAGAGGAATCATGGTTTCCAGACTGTTTGAATGTTGACTCCATAAACTTTTTAGGTATCATTGAGGTTTCCTCATATGCAGTCTTGCATATGGAATTAGCAGGATGCAGGATGCCATGAAGCCCAGAGCCTGCAGAATTTGTCTTGCAGAAGACTGGGTTTTTGTTGCCATCAGTTTGAAGTAAGTAGTCAGTTGCCTTTGTTTGTCTGGCATGAGGTAAGCCATCTGGGCAGTTGTATTCAAGCTTGCACCCAGAAATGTTAACTTTTGAGAGGGTACCAGTTGTGATTTATTTTTGTTTATTGTGCACCCTAGGCATGTTAGAAGCCTTTTTGCAAACACCAGGTGTCAAAGAAGAGTGTCCTTGTTCTCTGCTTGAACGAGACAGTTGTCCAAGTTAGGATATATTTGTATACTTCTTTGTCTGCAAAATGCAATTACTGGTGCCAGGCACGTTGTAAAGACCCTGGGTGCAGTAGATAAGCCAATGGCCAGTGCAGAGAATTGGTAATGACTTAAGCCAGCCTTGAATCTGAGGTATCTTCTGCGTGACTGTCTTATTGGGACATGCAGGTATGCCTCTTTTAGGTCTAAAGTCATCAGCCAAGCTTTCTTGCCCAGCATGGGCAGAAGCTGCTGCAAAGTCAGCATCTTGAATTTTGGAATGTCCAGGTATGTGTTCAAAATCGATAAATCCAGTATTGGCCGCCAGGCCTTGTGCTTTCTGGGTACCAAGAACAGTCTTGAGTAAAAACCTTGTCCTTTTTCCTGTTCTGGTACTGTCTGAATGGCCCCCATATCCATGAGGGACGTAACCTGTTTCTGTGCCTCTGCCCATTGATTTTTTGGCAGATCTGGCCAACCATTTGCCATTGGCAGAGTGTGCAAATGGAATCTGTATCCCTGTGATACGATGTTTAGTACCCACTTGTCCTGGGTTAATAACTGCCAATTTTGAGCAAAAAGTGGTACTTTTCCCCCTGTGGGTGCTGCCAAAAGATAAGTGGTGGTGTAGGCAGAGGGAAGTCATTGGGATTGCTTTCTCTAGGTTTGCACTTTATCTCCTACAGATTTGGAGGTGGATGCGCCCCATTGCTTTGACCTGTATGAGTCCTGCGCCTGGTATCTGGAACCCTTAGGGCGTCTGGATTTTCCCCTTTGAGCTCTGTCTGACACAGGAAAGGACCAATTTTTTGTAGGCCAATGTCTACTGAATTTTGGTGGCTGCACTTGTAAGAAGTCTTTAACAGTTTGCATAGACTTAGCTTTGTCTTTCATTTTCTTTAAAACCTCTTCTGCCTTAATACCAAACGCAGAATCATGCTGTAAAGGTGCATCTAGCAATTTAGCTTTAACATGATCAGGCAAATTTTGTTCCTTTAACCAGGCATGGCTCTTAATCACAGATCCAGTAACTGTGGCCCTGCAGGAGGCCTCTAAAGAATCAAAACCACATTGCAAAGTATGCTTTCCAACTTGTTCAGCTGCATGCAACAATTCCTGCAATTCTTTATTTTCTGCACGTTCTGAAATCAACATCATTTTCTGTTTCAGCAATCCCATAACATGTTGCTGGTACTTAAGCATATGAAATTGACAGTTTAAGGCCCTGATTGCCAAAGTTGCAGATGTATAAACCTTTTTCCCCATCTGTCCAGTGCCCTTGAATCTCTGTCAGAGGGGATGGGATTTTTTACTGTTGAGGCCTTAACTCCCTTTGGACCCTGTGAAATAGTTTCAGGATAAGCAGCAGGGTTTATAAATAAAAAGTTATGTGAGTCAGGGACCCTGTAATATCTGTCAGGCTTACTGGGAGCCAGAGGTAAGGAGTCAGGGGTCAAGCTTGACACCGAAAAAGTACAGTTTTGAACCTACCATAAATGTAGATGTCCGATAGGCATGCATCTGCAGTCCTTACAAATGGGTTGTCCTGTCGTCAGGCAGCCCTTCGGTCGGCCGGATTCCAAAGTCTGGGTCTGGCCTCGGCTGATGTCGCACTTCACCCGACGTCATAGCTGCAGTTATTCGGGTATAAAGGTATCAGCCGACGCCATCTTCCTCAGTGTTTCTTGCCCCAGATGCCAGGTTCCCTCTAGGAAGGCTAAATTTGGATAATTGCAAAAGTTTCCAAATAAGAGAGAGCAAATAAAAATAAACATGTATATACATATATACAAACAAATACACCATAATAGATTCCCCCAGCTAGCTAGAAGATGGGTATATACCCTAGGAGTACCTCAGAGGGGAAGGAGGGAGGGTAATCCTGACTGCAGATGCATGCCTATCGGACATCTACATTTATGGTAGGTACAAAACTGTACTATGTCCTTCAAGGATGCATCTGCAGTCCTTACAAATGGGTAGAATACCATAGCCAAACTGGCCGAGGAGGAGTAATAAGATTATGGTGTAGTTAAGATCCCTTGCAAAACAGCAGTGGCAAAACCTGCTCGGGATCTGGAGTATAAGGGTAAATTATAATGCTTGGCAAATGTATGCACGGAGCTCCAAGTAGCAGCCTCTAAAATGTCTTTGGTAGCCACTCCTCGTAAAAAAAGCTGTGGTAGTGGTTGTAGCCCTTGTAGAGTGAGGTCTGATGTTTTCTGGAGTTTTCTTCCCATGGTAAGAGTAACAAAATCTAATGCAATTTCCTATCCACTTAGAGATTGTCTGTTTTGAAATTGCTTTTCCTTCCATTCCTGTTGCATATGCTACCAGTAGCTGGTCAGTTTTTCTATTGCTCTTGGTCCTGTCCAGGTAGTAACGTAATTGTCTATGTACATCCAAGGTATGCAACAGTCTTTCTCCCCTGTTTTGTGGGTTGGGGAAGAATGTAGGCAGGTGGATAGCTTGGTTTAAAGATACCCTGGAGACCACCTTTGGCATAAAAGTAGGATTAGTTCTCATGGACACTCTATCTTGATGGAAGATCAGGAAGGGGTGTACTGCCATTAATGCCTGTAGTTCAGAAACCCTTCTTGCTGAAGTGATTGCAAGCAGGAAAGCAGTTTTCCATGATAAGTACTGTAATTCTGCTGTTGCTGCTGGCTCGAAAGGAGGGAGTGTCAACTTTTCTAGCACAAAGTTCAAGTCCCATGCTGGCAATGGTGGCTTCCTAGGTGGTTTTACATTTTTAATTCCTCTCAGAAACTGCCTGAGCAGAGGATGTGAGAAGACTGGAGGATCCAAGTTGTATTCTGCTGAAATAGCTGATGCATGAATCTTACTGGAAGAATAGGACAGGCCATTGTGGAAGAGCTCTGCCAAGTATTCCAGGATGTTAGCTATGTTTACCAGTGACACATTTTCTCCTTTTGCACTACTCCAAATGATATATCTTTTCCATTTTGCTGAATATTTTTTTCTTGTTGAGGGTCTGCGAGCCTCCAAGATAATGTCTTTAACCCTTTGAGATAAATCTGGGTTATTTGGTCTTATGCAATGTTCCAGGCAGCCAGCTGCAGTGTTTTCAGGTTTGGATGCAGGGTTTTGAAGTTGTTCTGTGTTAACAGTAAGGGAACTAGGGGCAGAGGCCGTATTTGTTCCCGAGACATACTCCTCAGTAATGGGTACCAATGTTGCCTTGGCCAGTCTGGAGCTATCAGGATGATCCTTGGACGGTCTTCTTTGATCTTCAATAGCACCTTGTGCATCAAAGGAAGAGGTGGGAATGCATATGCTGTCAGGTTTTTCCAACTGAAAGATAGCGAGTCCACTTTCCAAGCAAGTGGGTGGTACGTCCTCGTGCAGAATTTTTTCAGTTGGTGATTGTGTGGGGATGCAAATAAGTCTATTTCTGGTAGTCCCCATTTCCCTGTAATGGTTTTAAAGATGTCCGGATGCAGCATCCATTCGTGGGCATCCGTGGTAGTTCTGCTTAGGATGTCTGCTAGTATATTTTCTTTTCCTGGCACAAAAAATGCTTGTAACTGAATGTTGAAGCTCAGGACCACATTCCAGAGGTCCATTGCCATCCGGCATAGAGGGTATGAATGTGTGCCTCCCTGTTTGTTGATGTACCACATTACTGTGGTGTTGTCCGTCCTTATCAACAGCTGACCCTGTCGAAGAAATGGTCTGAATGTCTGAATTGCTAGTTTTACTGCCAGCATTTCCTTTTGATTTATGTGTAGGTGCAGCTGGTCTTGAGTCCATAAGCCTTGTATGCACTTGTCCAGCATGTGCGCCCCCCCAACCGAGGTCTGAGGCGTCCGTTGTGATGGTCTGGCTTGGTTGAGTGCTGTGGAAGGGCAGTCCTTTGTTTGATTGACAGGCCTGAGCCCACCATTGGAATTCTTGCTTCAGGCATGGAATTATTGGAATTTGGGTTTCTAGGCTGTGCTTGTGCTGAGACCATAAATTCCTTAGGTACCACTGTAACTTTCTCATATGTAGTCTGGCATGTGGAATCAATATTATGCAGGATGCCATGTAACCCAGGGCTTGCAGGACTTTCCTTGCTGTTAGCTGGTTCTGCTTTGTTAATGTCATGAAGTAGAGAGGGAGTTGCTCCTGTTTTTCTACTGTTAGGAATGCCATTTGTTTTGATGTGTCCAGCTCTGCACCCAAGAAGGTTATCCTTTGGGATGGTATCAGCCTTGACTTTTTTATATTGACTGTATATCCCAGGGCTCGCAGTAGATGAATGACCCTTTTCAAGTCTTTTGTTAATTTGTTTTTGTTGTCCGCTTGTAACAGGCAGTCGTCCAGGTAAGGGTAAATTTGAATTCCCTGAAGCCTGCAATGAGCAATTACTGATGCCAGGCATTTCGTGAATACTCTGGGCGCAGTAGATAAGCCAAAGGGCAATGTTGAGAATTGATAATGCTCTGATCCTGCAAGAAATCTGAGGTATCTTCTGCAATTTGGTCGTATGGGGATGTGCAGGTATGCCTCCTTGAGATCTAGAGTTACCAGCCAAGACTCCTTGCCCAGCATGGGAAGAAGTTGCTGTAGGGTCAGCATTTTGAATTTTGGAACAATGAGGTATGTGTTTAAAGCGGACAGGTCGAGAATAGGTCTCCATTGGTTTTCTTTTCTTGGTACCAGGAAGAGTCTGGAGTAAAATCCTTGCCCTTGTTCCATAGATGGTACCCTTTCTACAGCTCTCATCCTTAGTAAGTGAGTTATTTGTTCTAGAGCTTCTGTCTTCTGATTTGGAGGTAGGTTTGGCATTCCTCTCTTCCTTGGTAGAGTATGGAAGTGAAACCTGTAACCTTGGTCTATTGTCTGTAAAATCCATTTGTCTCCTGTGATGTAATGCCAGTTTGCTGAAAATAAGGCTAGCTTCGCGCCTAAGGGTGCTTCTAGTTGTTCCCTGGTAGGCGGTGCCAGAGCCAAGTCACTGTGATTGTCCTGTGGAAGTGGTGGTGGCTGGATCTGTGGGTGTACCTCGCTGGTTGTTAGCCTGCCTCTGACGTCCCCTGTAGGCACCTCTGGATTGACCCCTGCCTCTTGAGCGCCTATTCCTGCCTCTCTGAGCTCTGGAGGTGTCTGGAAAGGACCAATTCTTGGAAGGCCAGTTCCTGCTAAACCTTGGAGGCTGGACCTGCAAGAAATCCTTGACTGTCTGGACAGATTTTGCTTTCTCTTCCACCTTCTTCAGCACCTGCTGTGCAGGGGAGCCAAACAAATTGAGCTTATCCATGGGAGCATCTAGGAGCTTTGATTTAACATGGTCTGGTAAGGACTGCTCTTTTAACCATGCATATCTTCTGATCACTGTACCAGTCATGGCTGATCTAAAGGAAGCCTCCAGTGCATCATAGCCGCATTTTAAGGAATGATTACTGACCTGCTGAATGTTATGTACCATTTCCTGAACAGATGTTTTGTCTAATGGTTCATCCGAGGACAGTTTTTTAGTTAACTGGTCTAACATAAATTCCTGATACTGAATCATGTGGAATTGACAGTTCAAGGCCCTAGCTGAAAGAGTAGCAGAAGTGTAAACTTTTTTACCCCATCTCTCTAAGGCCCTAGATTCCCTTTCAGAGGGGGGTTTTGGCAGAGGTAGCTGCTACAGCCTTGGGTCCCTGGGAGATAGTTTTGGGATCTGCAAAAGGAGCCTTATACAAATGATAATGTGTGTCCGGAACCCTGTAGTACCTATCGGGCTTAGCAGGGGCCGGAGGAAGAGAATCAGGAGCAGTACAAGCATCATTAAATGCAGCATCCACAACAGTAAGTACTGGAGGAATGGCTAAAGGCCTATGCTGTGGCAAATGCAAAAAGGTTCTAAGCCTTTTCCTAGAGTCTGAAAAATCCTGGCCCTGCCACTGAAATTGTTCCCTCATAGCATGCAAGGTTTCCCCAAAAATTCCTCAGGCAGAGAGGCAGAAGGAATGGACTCTTCTGCATCAGAGTCCTCATAAGGAGAAAAAGGGCCCTCTGGAGGGTTTGAATTATCTGATTCATCAGAGGAGTCATCTGAAGAAACTGGCTCAGGGGGCTCTACTCTAGGCCTCTTCTCTGGAGGTGGGTGAGAGGCCCTGTCTGGGTGTGGTTGGGATCCCCGGATCAAAGAAATGAGATCCCCTGCTAGACTAAGCATTTGTGAACTAGAGCCAGGCCTGTGAGAGGGGGTCTTAGCAGGCACAGCTTTGGTAGATTTTGCTGCTTTAGCCCTGGCAAAGGCCTTAATCGACATGGATGCAGGTGGCCTAGCAGCTCCACGTGCAGGGGTAGAAATATCCAAAGGGATAGTATCAGATAAATCCTGTGAACCTGCAAGAGCGGGTGGGATTTCAGTAGCAGATTCAGCCATGCTGGATGAGGCCTCGGTAGGAGGTAAGCTTTCGGCCGAAGGAAGAACCGTGGACTCGGTTTCAGCCGAAACCGAGACACTCGCGGTTGGCTTAACCGCGGTTTCGGCCGAAACCGCGGACCGCGAGTGTCGGTCCTTTTCCTTGCGCTTTTTAGATATTTGCGTAGTCGGAGTATCCGACGGCATAATGTAAGCAAAAGCGGAGCCGAAAAACTCCTCAACAAATTCCGACCGACGTCTAAGCGGCCGCCGGTTGAAAGAAGCACAGGCTAGACAAGCTGCTACGTCGTGGTCTGGGCCTAAACAAGGTAAGCAGTAAGAGTGGAAATCTTTATGAGGTATTTGTTTCCCACAAGTTAAACAGTTATTCACTTTTTCTGACATCGGCTGAGGCAAGAAAGAGTCCCCAATGGGGTACTTAGCTTTTTAGAAGTCTTCGGTAGTAGTAATCTCTGGTTCTGACCGACCGGCACTTGCGAACAGCTTCTGCTTGGCCACGCGGCAAGAAAGACTGAGGAAGATGGCGTCGGCTGATACCTTTATACCCGAATAACTGCAGCTATGACGTCGGGTGAAGTGTGGCATCAGCCGAGGCCAGACCCAGACTTTGGAATCCGGCCGACCGAAGGGCTGCCTGACAACAGGACAACCCATTTGTAAGGACTGCAGATGCATCCTTGAAGGACATCACATCATCCACAATGTCTAAAACAAGGGGAATGGCTAAAGGCTTGTGCTGAGGGAGAAGAAGGAAATCCCTAAGCCTCTTTTTTGATTCTGAGAAGTCTTGACTCTCCCAATTAAAATGCTCCCTCAAAGTATGCAAGGTTTCTCCAAATGAATAATCCTCAGGAGGAGATGCAGATGGAATAGACTCCTCAGCATCAGAATCCTCATAGGGAGGTAAAGATAATTCCTGATCAGAAGAAACAGAAACCTGATCTGAAGATTCAGAATCTGTGTCTTGCCTAGGTCTCTTATCTGGAGGGGGATGGCTACCCTTAATCAAGGTAATAAGGTCTTCAGCCATTTTGATCATCTGTTTTTTTAGGCAGAGGCCTGTGCACGTGGCTCAGGCATCGTTTTTTTTAGTTTTAGAAGTTGCTTTTGTCTTTGATTTTGCAGCTGTCGTCGGTTTGATATACAAATTTTGAAGTCTGAATACACTCTCAGAAGCCGGTGCCTGCTCTGCGGCTCCAGACCCATCTGAGGGAGATACATCCGTCGGTCCAATACCTTGAGTTTCTTGCGGCATGCCGGACTCCACATAGGTGTCGGAAGAGGCCTGCGACTCGAAGGTAGCGGGCATCAGGGGCTGCGAAAGCGCCTCACTGAGTACCGGCGAACCGGCGACTGGCTTAGGAGAAACTTCGTCATCGGTTTTGGATCTCGACTGCCTTTCTCTGTCCTTTTCTTTGCATTTTTAATGTACTCCGATAGTTGAATTGCTACCCAACAACATTTCTGGGTAGTTAAATCCGTTTCCAAAATACTTTGATGCAAAAATATACCGACGCTTAATAGTGCGCTGGTTAAATCTAGCACAAAACTGACAGCCAGGCATGTTGTGATCAGGACCTAGGCAAGGAATACAGTATAAATGGAAATCCTTATGAGGTATTTGCTTCCCACATGTAATACAATTATTAACTTTTTCTGACATCGGTAAAAAGGAAGAAAAAAGTTTCCCCAACGGGGTACTTAGCTTTAGTGAAGACTTCGGTTCTGAAACTCAAACTCGAATATTTCAGTAATCGGCTGACCAGCACTTGCAAAATGCTCCTGCTTCAGGCACCACGCGGCAAGAAAGACTAAAGAAAATGGCGTCGGCTGCATGTTTTATACCACTGACGACCTGACGTCATGGAAGAGGAGACAGCAACCGATGCAGGACCCAAGACTTTGGAATTCAGGCCGACTGAGGGCAATCTGCCAGCAGATTACCCCAAATGTAATAACTGCAACAGTGAAACACGAAGAACATCCACTGTTTCACAGACTAAATAGCCTAAACCTTTTCCTCCAGTCTCTCAAACACTTGTTTCACAGGGTTACAAACAGCAGTGTCTTCTCCAGTGGTGTGGTACTGCACTTTCATACAATCTGGCAGTAGTAAAGTTCTCAGTCAGGCATGTCTTCTAATGACTGACCCAGTGGCTGCTGGCCTCCATAATGAAGCCACTCCATCACAGCCACACTTGACAACATGCCTTGAGAGGACAGGTGGCATAATCCAAACATCTTGTCTTTAAAGACAGTCTCCTTAACCTTCCCAGCTTTGTCCTTCAAATAAGACAGAACACACTTTCAGGGTCAAAAGGCCCTCAGCAGCAAGGTGGCCAAAGTACAAAACCTCCTCCTAAAGCAGTCATGTAATTCACAGACGCTGCCACTGAGAAGTGGATTCATTGTTGCAAACATATTAGACTCCTTGCTGGCATTTGGAGACTCCACACCTGAATCAGCAACAAGATTTTTGTATAAGTATTTGCAGGAATCCACAACAACCGATGTGTTCTGGCTTGCAAGGAGCATGGGTTGAGAGTCAGGTTCTAAAAATGCATTGGCTAACGTATTCTCTATGATCTCAGTGGCAGACAGTAAATCTAATGATTTTGGATCTGATAAGCCCAGAAGTTCACATTACCAGAGAATTCCCAAGATTCTCACCTAAAGCCATACTTTACCCAGCTGAAGGTATGCTCAACAGATTCATACTCTGGTGGGGAAGCAGACTAAGAGAAGGCAGGAATTGAGCACATGATGTTGTTAAAATTTATACTGCATGAAGATGACAAAATACATGTAAGCACTGCTTGTTTTTCTTTTGTTACAGTATACGTACCCATGTCATTTTTTTAATGTCATGTTTAATAATGATGTTTAAAAAAGAAGCCAAAAAACCCAACACAGGGAAACAATATCTGGCAAAGTAGAGGATATTCTCTGCTGGGGCAGTAAATAGTCCCAAAATCCCAGATGTTTACTGCATGGTTCACCGCTGCAGTAGCCTTCACATTTGAACTTCTTTCTTAGAAAGCCCAATGTCCACTCTGACTTCCAAGTCTTAGCATTCTTTTACCCAGATACCCAGATCAGGTAGGTACCCTCTGAACTGCATGTCAGTATGTCTGTTTGCGGTATAAGAGGTATGCCTGCCAACATTGTATTTAGTTTTTTGTTTTTTTTTTTTTACTTAATTTGGGCGTATACTGATGCATGACTCAGTGCAGTATCAGTCCAGCCTAATATTTTATTTTTCATGTGTTCACTATTGAAGGAGTTTTGTTAAATCGTACATGAGAATTATCATATTCAGTGCATACTTTGGGGATGGGGTACTATAGCCTCTTATTCTTAACTGCACCACGGTAAACAGTATGACCATAAAGCACACAGCTAAATCCCTGCATTACTACACCCAAGAAAAGGCTGGATTCCTTGCCCAGGGCTGGCATGGCATTAGCTTGCCAACAAAGCACAAGGCAACTGAGAAGTATCCTTGAAAGACAGACTATTGGGAGGGCAAAGTCCTTCGCACCCAGGCTCAAGATGACATGTCTTGCAAAGTGTTTTAGCAGCCCCCAAATCCAATACCCACTTCTACTGGGGGACCAATGGCCTTGACTTTCTGGAGGTTGCTACTCATTTGGACAATGGCACATCCTTCTGAGCAAAAAGTACAGTTTTGTACCTACCATAAATGTAGATGTTCGAAGATCCACATTGCTGCAGTCCTAACACTTGGGTAGTCCGCTGTCCCAGTCGGCCCGAATACCAAAGTATAAGGCTGACGTCGGTCAAGGCGCATTTGTCTGACATCAGGACGTCAGGGTACAAATGCGCATGACCGACGTCATATCCTCAGTCTTTTCTTGCCCCAGATGTCAGAAGACCCTAAAAAGATAAGGCCAAAACCAAAAAACACCAAACACTCCTGTACCTAATATATGTACAATATATACAAATTTACAAAATAGAACCCCACCCACACAACCACCCCTAAACACAGAGGGAAGGAGGGAGGGTAAATTGGACTGCAGCAATGTGGATCTTCGAACATCTACATTTATGGTAGGTACAAAACTGTACTATGTTCTTCATCTCACATTGCTGCAGTCCTAACACTTGGGTAGAATCCCAAAGCAGAGGTAAGGGAGGATGGCTAAACTATAATGAAGCAGGAGCTGCCAAAATGCCCTGCAACACAGCAGTGGCAAAACCAGCCCTGGATTTAGAATAGAGAGGAAGGTGGTAATGCTTGGAGAAAGTATGCACTGAACTCCAAGTAGCTGCCTCCAAAATATCCTTAGTTGCCACCCCCCTTAGGAATGCTGTTGAAGTGGCAGTAGCCCTCGTGGAATGAGGCCTAATCCCAGCTGGAATCTCCTTGCCATGATGGGAATAACAGAATGCAATGCAAAACCCAATCCACTTAGATATAGTTTGTTTTGACACAGGCTTGCCCTGGGAACTCAAAGCAAAAGAAACAAACAACTGCTGAGACTGCCTAAAATCCCTAGTCCTGCTTAAATAATAACGCAACTGCCTGTGTACATCTAAAGTGTGCAAAATCTTTTCCCCTTATTTTGGGGATTTGCATAAAAAGTAGGCAAATGAATAGTTTGGTTTAAAGCCACACTAGAAACCACCTTAGGCATAAATGAAGGATTAGTACGTAATGATACCCTATCCTTATGAAAAATCAAAAAGGCTCAACCGCCATAAGGGCCTGCAATTCAGAAACCCTTCTTGCAGAAGTAATGGCCAACAAAAAAACAGTCTTCCATGACAAGTATTTCAATTCAGCAGTAGCCGAGGCTCATAAGGTTGTAGAGTAAGTTTCTCCAACACAAAATTGAGGTCCCAAGCAGGAGTAGGGGCTCTACGTGGGGTCTTATATTCTTTGCCCCTCTAAGAAATTGCTTGAACAAAGGATGAGAAAACAATGGTGGGTCACAATCATAGTGAGCTGAAATTGCTGCAGCATGAATCTTAATGGAAGAGAAAGACAAACCTTTGTCCAATAACTCAGTAAGATATTGAAGAGCCACACTCAAATTAGGCTCAGAAACATCCAAATCCTTTGCTGCACTCCAAAATAAAAATCTCTTCCATTTTTCTGCATACACTTTACGTGTACTAGGCCTTCTGGCTTCCATAATCACATTCAAAACTTGTTGAGGAAGTTGAGACCTGCTGTGGTTCAAAACAGAATATGCCAGGCTGTTAGATGAAGAGAGTGAAGCTTGACATTGAGGAGATGACCGTCCCTCTGAGACAAAAGGTGTGGAATTAAAGGTAAAGGCCATGGAGGCTTCCTTACCAGATTCCTCAGTAATGGGTACCAGTGTTGCCGAGGCCAATCTGGAGCTATCAAAATCATCCTTGGCTTGTCTTGTCTGACCTTTAGGAGTACCTTTGGGAGGAGAGGCAGAGGTGGAAAGGCATACACATGAAGATTTTCCCAACTGAACGAAAGAGCATCCACTTTCCAAGCTGTGTGATGAAACCTTTTCGTGCAAAACTTTGGCAGCTGGTGGTTTAGTGGAGAAGCGAACAGATCTATGTCTGGAGTTCCCCAGGACACTGTCAATTGTCGAAATACATGAAGATCCAGTTTCCACTCGTGGGGATCCATGATTTGCCTGCTTAACACATCTGCTAAGGAGTTCTGTGCTCCTGGCAGAAACCTTGCCTGTAGATTTAGCTGCAAGCTGAGCGCAGTCTCCCACAAAATCATTGCTTGCCTGCATAGAGGATAAGAATGTGTTCCACCTTGCTTGTTGATGTACCACATGACAGTAGTGTTGTCTGTTAGAATCAACACCTGCCCTGGAAGAAGTAACTCCTTGAAAGCCATTAATGCAAACTGGACTGCTAACATCTCCTTCATGTTGATATGTAGATGCTGTAGTCTGGCAGGCCACTTGTCTTGTATCCACTTTCCATTCAGATGAGCTCCCCAAGCTATGTCTGAGGCATCTGTCGTTAGAATCTGACTCGCCTCTGGCCGGGTCACAGAGAGTCCCTTGTTTAGGTGACATTCCTGAGCCCACCACAAAAATTCCTTTTGAATGCAAGGTATTATTGGAATGACAGTGTCCAAATCCTGGCAGTGCTGTGTCCATACAGTTTTCAGATACCATTGCAGCTTCCTCATATGAAGTTTGGCATTGGGAAGCACCAGAATACAAGATGCCATGAACCCTAATGCTTGAAGGACTGTCCTTGCAGTCAGCACGGACTGATGAGATAGTTGATGGAAGTAAAGGGATAGACTCTTTTGTTTGTCCGGGGTTAAAAAGGCCATCTGGGCTGCTGTATTCAGTCTCACACCCAGAAAGCACATGTCTTGAGAGGGTACTAGACTGGACTTTATTTCGTTCACAGAATACCCCAGGCATCTTAGCACTGCTATCACATATTCCAGATGCTGAAGAAGCTCGTCCTTTCTTGAGCCAGAATCAGACAGTCGCCCAAGTAAGGATAGATTTGTATTCCTTTTAGCCTGAAAAAGCTACAACTGGAGCCAGAACTTTGTGAATACTCTGGGCAGTAGATAAGCCAAAGGGCAATGCAGAGAACTGATAATGTGAATTTCCAGCTCGGAAACGCAGATACTTCCTGCAACTGAGTCTGATAGGCACATGAAGGTAAGCCTCCTTGAGATCTAAAGTTACCATCCAGTGATCTTTGCCCAGCAGAGGTAAAAGCTGTTGTAACGTCAACATTTTGAACTTGGGAATGTCCAAATAAGTGTTGAGGACAGACAAATCCAAAATTGGTCTCCACGTGTTCCCCTTTTTTGGTACTAGGAACAGGCGAGAATAAAATCCTAGGCCCCTTTCTGGCACAAGAACCGGCTGAATGGCCCCTATCTGGAGCAACAGAGAAATTTGCTTGTGAGCCTCTTTTCTTTGTATAGGAGGAATGTCTGGCATGCCTTTGAATGGAGGCAAGGTATGGAAATAAAACCTGTAACCGTGGTGAACGATATCCAATACCCATCTGTCTTGGGTAATAACACTCCAATTTTCTTTGAAAAGTGCCAGCCTTCCTCCCAAAGGTGCTGCCAGACGAGAAGGCTCTGGCAGTTGAAAAGGCAAGTCATTGGGTCTGCTTACGAAAGGACTGACCCCTGCCCTCACCAGAAGACTGGGCAGGCGAACTGCCTGCTCTAGGCCTAAAAGAACCTTGAGCTCTGCCCCTACCACGTCTAGATCTACCCCTAGACTGAGAATCATAAGAAGGATAAGTCCACCCCTTAGTAGGCCAATTTCTACTAAACTTTGGAGGCTGAACCTGCAAAAAATCTTTAACAGTCTGCATAGACTTAGCCTTGTCCTCCATTTTCTTTAAAACTGTTTCCACAGGCGCACCAAACAACACATCAGATTGTAAAGGAGCATCTAAAATCCTTGTCTTTACATGTTCAGCTAAATTCTGATCCCTCAGCCAGGCGTGCCTGCGAAGAACAGAACCAGTGGCTGCCACCCTCGAAGAGGCCTGTACAGCATCAAAACCACATTGCAAGGAATGCTTACCCACCTGTTCAGAAACATGAACCAAATCCTGCAATTCTTTACACTCAATACCTTCCGCCAGAGCATCTACCTTAGACTTCAATTGTGAAAGGAGATAATTTTGGTATTTCAACATGTGAAACTGGCAATTCAAAGCCCTCATGGCTAAAGTGGAAGAAGTATACACCTTTTTCCCCCATCTATCCAAAGCCCTTGCCTCTTTATCAGAAGGAACAGGATTTTTAACAACAGAAGCCTTAACCCCTTTAGGGCCCTGAGAAACAGTTTCTGGGTCTGCCCTAGGACTCTTGATACTTATGAGCTTCAGGCACTCTATAATACCTGTCCGGTTTAACTGGGGCAGGAGGCAAAGAATCAGGGTTCAGGGAAGCCTCTGCAAAAACATCCTCTACCACATCCAGAACAGGAGGTATAGCTAAAGGCCTATGCTGGGGTAGAAACAAAAATTCCCTAAGCCTTTTCCTAGAATCAGAGAAATCTTGACCTTCCCATTTAAAATGCTCCCTCATGGAATGAAGGGTCTCTGAAAAAGAAAAATCCTCAGGAGGAGAAGCCGAAGGTGTAGAGTCATCTACATCAGAATCAGAATAAGGAGGATACTCCTGCAAGTCTTCAGCCGAAGACTCAGAAGCCTCCGAACACTGCTCAAAACTCTCAAGCTCAGGTTCCACCCTAGGCCTCTTATCAGGGGGGGGTAAAGAACCTCTAATCATAGTAATCAAATCTTCTGCCATTTTAAGCATATGTTTCTTAGGCAGAGACCCTGAAGAACTAGGGGAGACCCCCACTGAAGTTAACCCTGGCCGGCCTCTAGAAGGAGCCTTGGAAACAGAAGGGGAGGGCCTAACCACCTTAGGAAGGGAGGGGAGAACAGCTACCTGAGAAGCCCCTTCAGCCTGGCCTACCTCCTGAGAGGACACATCTTGTAACAGTAAAGTCTCTCCCTGAGAATCCAAAGGAACTTCTGGTAGAACCACCGGCTCCACCGAGCCCTCTAAAGAACCAACGTCTGGGACAGACGGTTCTTCTACCCTAGGCTTCGCTGCTTTGTCTTTGCGCTTTTTAGAAGAAGCGGGCGTCGGAGCATCCGACGGCATGTTGTAATTACAACTCTTCCCAAAAACTAACCTGGCACAATCTAATCTTCTCTTAATAGTGCGTTTGTTAAATCTAGCACAAGAGCGACAGCCAACAACGTCGTGCTCAGGCCCTAAGCAAGGTATACACAATGTATGGTAATCTCTATGAGGTATCTGTTTCCCACAAGAAATACAGTAATTCACTTTTTCTGACATCCGGTTAAATACTGAGGCAAGAAAAAACCAAAATATTCCCCAACGGGGTACTTAGCCAACTTTGATTTGGTCTGAAACTCCGACTTCAGAAAATTTCAGAACGCCAACCTGCACTCGCAATACTGCTTCTGCATCGGACCATGCGGCAAAAAAGACTGAGGATATGACGTCGGTCATGCGCATTTGTACCCTGACGTCCTGATGTCAGACAAATGCGCCTTGACCGACGTCAGCCTTATACTTTGGTATTCGGGCCGACTGGGACAGCGGACTACCCAAGTGTTAGGACTGCAGCAATGTGAGATGAAGAACATCTATTCCATTGATAGTTAATCCATATGTTTATCCACAGACCTCTGCTTCCAACGCCCATTTATCCATGAGGACATCTGGGGAACCAAAGTAAAATTCCAGGCCTCTTGCCTGGATTCTGAGGCCTCCAAAGTGGTCAGAAATCCTAGAATTAAGAATAGCTCAACCAAATCCAAGATGCCCATCATCCTGAGTTGGTCGGATTCTCCACTGATTCCTCCATTCCAGGCAGTCTCTCAGAATGTGACGCTAGCCTACGAGTTTGTATTTTTCATTAAAACTTGCAGCCTTCTCCCCATCACCTTTAGTATTCAGATCTTTGTTCAAAAAAGAGCAAGAGAACCATCACCTCTGAGAACCCTTATTCCTGGATCTCGGAGGTGGATGTGCTGACATATGTCTGCCAGATATATTACCCTCTCAACCATCACTCAGGCACCAAGGATACCCTAGTCCAATCTTATATCCCAGCTCAGAAGAACGAATTCCTGACTTACAAACATTTGCTCCCCCTCAACATTGATAAAATATTACACAAGGAATTTTTTTTTAATTTTGCCAACTTTTTGTATTCCAAAAACATGTTCACTATTACTTCTTTCTTTTCCATTACACCTCAAGCATTTGATATCTGCATACAGAAAAATGCTCTGAAGTCTGCTTGGGGTATAAACAAATACCTGTGCAAACACTTCTTATGAAAAGTCCTCAATTTTCTGGACTTTGTTACATACTTGAGAGCTGTATGATTGTCCTCCATTCTCATTTCATAATCTTTGCTTGCATCATAATAAGTACATATTTGGCTTAAAAAAAAAAACTTAGTGCTCGTAAGGATTAAATGTTGGATCATCCATGCTGCAAAAGTCTGAGAATTGGGAGTTGTGGTCACATGAAGATTTCTGAATGCTGCATCAATACACCCTATGTGTAAGGCACAGTTCAAAGGAGTTCCTTCTCCAGCTGCATTAGGAATGAAAAAGTACAGCCTGTGTTAGCAAGTTATAACTGTAGATGTTTGAGTAGATTTACTGTTACAGTATTAAAACCAGAGATTCCTGTCTGTGGAGGCATGAAGAACATGCTGAATATCAGCGTTTTTACCTTCCACCTCCTGTCCCAGCTGACTTCCCTCCCCTTCAAGTGTCAGGATGCTGGTGACACAAAGGGTAGATGGCAAGCACTATCTACAGGTCTTTGTTTTCCCAGACTCCAAGCCACAGTAATCCAAGATCAAGATCACAATCTACCCAACAACAGCCCAAACCAATAAAGACTGCAAGAAGGCCAATCTAGAGAAGAGAGTGGGGGAGTGAAATGGGTACTCACCCCACCTTTAGGGCAACAATCAAAAGAAATGGCTGAAGGGAAGGAATCATCAGTGCAACAGGGAATCCACTTGAACAGCTACAATTATACTAAGTTACTAACAATTATACTGTGTTCTTCATAGTTCACTGCTGCAGTACTGTCTTGGGAAGACTCCAGGTGCAAAACAAGAAATTGTGGCTTAACAGAAACAACAGCAGGAAGACACCAATTCCCTGCATGATAGCCAAGGCAAAACCTGTCCTGGCCTTGGACATAGCTCCTCAGTTGTAGTGTTTGAGAAAGGTGTGACAGAAGACCAGGAGGCTGCTCCCAGAATAGTATTGGTGGAGACCTCCTTAAAAAATCTGTGGTATCAACTAAAGTCCTAGTAGAGAGAGGTGTTACACTTGCAGGTATTTGTTTCCCATAGCAGAGGTAACAAAAGGAAATACGGTTAGCAAAGCATTTAGAGTTTGGTTGACAGGCTATTTCTTTTCCTTTTGCACAGACAAAAAAGCTGTCAGGTTTCTACTTAGCGTAGCTCTCCAAATAAAATTGTGTGTTAGCTATGCACATCAAGAATGCAAAAGTCTATCCCCTTTGATCTTTAGGTAGGAAAATACAGCAGTAGAAGTACTGACTGTTTTAAGGAGAATTTAGTCGCCACTTTGAGCATGAAGATGACTATGTCCTTAAGGACTAAGAAAGGCTTTCTCCTGAAAGCCTGAAGTTCACAGGTCCACCCAGCTGAAATCAAGGTTACCAACACAAGTCTTCCAGCAAAGCAGCTTGATGGGGGAAAATCAACTGTCTCAAAGGGTAGAAAGATTAGTTTTTCCAAACACAAAAGTGAGCCTTATGGTTGTTCGATTTCTTTTTTTGGGAGGTCTCAGGTAAAGAACCCCATTGTGGAGCTGTTTCATTAGCAGCTGAGGAATAAAGGGGGGTGTAATGGCAGTGAAGCAGATACGAGTTAGGCATGATCCTTGATGGGTGCATAGTGCAGGTCCACTTCAAAAAGGTTGAACAGGTAACTGAGGTCCAAGAACAGCTCAGCTTGATATGGGATCTTTCCACTGTTGCATTAGCAGTGTAAGTATCTTTTTCATTTAGCTATATAGGACTTTCTAGTGCTGGGTTTTCTTATCTCCCTTAGTGTATGTAGTATGTCTTCTGAAAACATGTGCCTGGTGAGCTGAGAACTAGATAATCCATCTGAGGCACTCAAAGTCTTCAACCTGGAATGTATGAATCCCCTACCCTCCACTTCTAGGGCAGGACGTCCCCTAGCTGTGATAACAAGAGCGCTCCTCCCTGGTAAGGCTTAGAAAAAATGAAAATCAGTGTTGCCTTGGCCAAAAGGGTGATATCCGAATCACCCTCAGCTTTTCCATACTAATCTTCTGCAATACGTGGGGATGAAAAGAATGGGGGGGGGGGTAAATAAATTGTACTGCTTAGCAGATGGAGAAGGCATCTGTCATCCTGGCCCCTTTATTGAGAATCCTGGTGCAATATATCCTAAGCTGTCAGTTTTCTGGAGAAACAAAAAGGTCTGTTTTTGGTACACCACATTTATGGACCAGATACAAAAATACATTCATCCACTGTGGTATATAGTGCTGTCCTGCATAAACTGTCTGCCAAGTTACTGTAGTGGCTGGAGATGTACTGGGCCACTGGTATTACTCTTACCACCAGGGCAACCTCAAATCTGCATGACCAGCCTGCATGGACAGCAGCAGTGGGTTATGCCCCACCATATCGTTGCTAGCTACAGGTCCTCCGCCATGAACCATAGAATCCACTCCACATACCTGAAGTTACTAGAATCATCATGTGACTGTGGTACTGTGTGTCCTGATCAAATGAGGACCTGGCTGCCAAATGTTCCATGAATGACCTGATAGAAAGGAATTGATAGTACTGATCCTTACCATGTGTGTGTTTTCTTATTAGCAAGTCTTAAAATCAATGGACTCTCAAGTCCCTTGCTCAGTTTCTCCAAGTGGGATCTAAGGAGTCTGCAGTCAGAAACAGAGACTATGAGAAGCTTGAAGGGAATTTCTTCATTCAAATGAATGTTCTCTAGCCACCATGCAATTTCACAGGGAAACAAAGGTATAATGTTCTGCTGGGAATGTAAATGCTGGCATCACCTGTTCCTGAGATACCACAATTTTTTTTAGGCAGTGCCAAACTAACAGACCTACCAGCATGACATATTTTTCTAATGTCAAGCTGAAGGTGCTACTGCTCAATGCTGAGTCTTAACAAGAAATTTCACACCCTGGAAGCTTTCTTTGCCTGGATAAAGCTGATGCTCTATTTTTAATTTCTCCAGATCTTTTGGGTTTCTAATACTATGACGGGAATGGACCCCATTCCTAAGTCAAAGTACAATTAAAGTTCATGAAATTAGTATTGTTTCAGTCTTTGATGTCAGCCAAAAATGCTCTTCGCAGCACCCGAAATGTGTTCAGTAATGACTACTCCTGCAAATTGTATGGGGTTACATGGATTGGTAACATATCTAAATACAACTGTAGATTCTTTTTAATACGCCCCGTTGGTCCTGCTACTATTGGGACTGTCAGAGTTATCTTTCTTCCACATTGCTCTCATTTCTGCCTGCAGATCCTGATATTTTATGACTTTGTCTCTCTCTGTATGCAAGACACTGTAGTCAAAGGGTGTGGTGATTTCAACGATCAGTGCTACTTTTGTCTTCTTTTCTTGGACCACTATATCCAGTTTTCTAGCATCTATCTTTTGAACTGTTGATAATGGGTGATCTCATGTGATATAAACATTATTTTCTACGATGCTTTGCACTCATGTTTCCAGTGTTTTTCAGCCACTTCAATACCATAATGTTTCCACTAACCCAGTGCAACGGTCTTGCCACATTATTATGTCTTTCAGTAAACAGTCCTTCCGCCATTACTATGTCGCAACCAGCAATGAGGTGTGCGATTGTTTCCAATTTGGTTTTACAAAACCTACATTTATCTGTTTCTCCCACATTCAATGGAATTTGTAAACCAACGTGTACGTAGCCCACTATCTTGGGCCGCCAATATTAACCTTTCATCTCTTGGTTTGAATTTGCCTCTCCTCAACCATTCCTGCATTTGTTCCTGATCAACATGAAGTTCTTCCAGACGTTTTCTATATGTGCAACTACATTTATGCTTTTTCTACATTTAGTGCCTTCTCAACTGGTCCTTCACCTTATATTCTTTCTTTTGTTTTTTTGGCACATTCAGTTGCTGCCTGATTTTTATTTACTTCTGGTTCAATTTATATTCCTGCTTAATGCTGATATGCTAGCAGAGAAGTCATGTGTGCAGTTACAGAGATGTGGTTCAAGGCTGTGGAAAGCCACCCAGCAGTACAAGGCTACAATGTCTATGCACATTCAGACCACCCGTGGAAAGGTAAAAAAAAAATTAAAGAAAGCAGAAATTTGAACATTTCTTTGTCTGCAAAAGGCAATGGCTGGAGCCACGCATTTTGTGAAAACTCTGGGAGCAGTAGATAAGCCAAAGGGAAGTGCAGAGAACCGAAAGTGCTGAGATCCTGCTCTGAAGTGAAGATATTTTCTGTAGGACTCTCTGATGGGAATGTGGAGGTAGGCCTCTTTTAGGTCCAGGGTGACTAGCCAAGTGTCTTTGGATATCATGAGTAGCAGTTGCTGGAGGGTGAGCATTTTGAATTTTGGGATCACCAGGAAGGTGTTTAGAAAGGACAAATTGAGGATGGGCGCCAGGTGCTCTCTTTTGTGGGTACCAGAATAAGTCTGGAGTAGAAGCCTTGGCCTATCTGCTATACAGGAACGTGTTCTACTGCTCCCAAGGAGAGCAGGGTATGGATTTACTTTTGTGCCTCTGCTCACTGATTTGGTGGTAGATCTGGGAACCCTTTGGGGGTTGGAAGGGTGTGGAAGGAGAATTTGTACCCCTGAGACACAATGTTCAGAACCCATTGGTCCTTGGTAATGGTGGCCCAGGTGCTTGAGTGAAAGGACAGTCTTCCGCTTAGGGATATGTGATGGTGGGCAGAGGCGAGGTAGGGAGGGGGTGAGTCACTGTAAGTTTTTGCCATAAGGGGGTGGCTTAGAACTCCCTGGTTTTGAAGTGGATGTAGTCCACTGCTTAGATCTCTGCAACCCATAGGACTACTGCCTTGGAGGTCTGATTTCACGGGGCCTAGGCTGGCCCTGGTTACTAGGTGCAGGAAAGGACCAGTGCTTGGAAAGAAAATGCCTGCTGAACCTAGGGGGCTGTACCTGTAAGAAATATTTAACAGTCTGCATAGATGTTGCTTTTTCTTCCATCTTTTTTAACACCTCTTCTGCTTTAGTACCACATAAGTTATCTTTGTGCAAGGGTGCATCCAAAAAATTTGATTTGACATGCTCTGGCAGGGGTTGTTCCTTAAGCCATGCATGTCTTCTAATGACAGATCCAGTGACTTCTGCCGTGCAAGAAGCTTCTAGGGCATCAAAACCACAGTGTGAAGTGTGTTTAGTTACTTGACCAGCAGAGTACATTAATTCTTGTAAATCTTTAGATTCTGCCCATGCAAGAAAGGAGGCATTTTTTTTTTGTTTAAAGAGTTCCAAGGTATGTTGCTGATATTTAAGTATATGGAACTGACAACTGAGTGCCCTGATAGCAAGAGTAGCTGAGGTATATACATTTTAACCCATCTGTCCAGTGCTGTGGACTCCCTGTCTGAGGGGGGTGGGATTCTTAGCTGAAGTAGCTTTAACCCCTTCTGGGCCTTGAGTAATGACCTCAGGGTCTGCTGTTGGGTTTTTAAAGAGATATTTGTGAGAGTCACGGACTCTGTAGTACCTGTCTGGCTTTCTGGGAGCAGAAGGGAGGGTGGCTGGAGTCAAGCTGGATTCAAGGAAGACATCATCTACCACATCTAGGACTGGGGGGATGGCTAAGGGCCTGTGCTGTAGAAGGTCCAAGACCTCTCAGAGTCTCTTTTTAGACTGTGGGTAGTCTTGACTCTCCCATTTGAAATGCTCCCTTAAAGTATGCAGGGTTTCCCCAAAGGAAAAATTCTCTGGGGGAGAGGATGAAGGAATAGATTCCTCTGCATCAGAATCCTCATATGTAGAGAGGGGCTGCATGTCTTCATAGTCAGATGCATCAGATTCATCTGACTCTTGTAAGATTCTTAGATGAAGAGGAGTTCTGCGGCATACTGGACTCTGAAAGTGTCTAGGTAGAGGCCTGAGAATTAACTGAAGCGGGCATCAAGGGCTGCAAAAGCGCCTCACTGAATTCTGGAGAACCGACGACCAGCTTGGCGGTAGCATCGTCGGAAGGTTTAGTCCTGTGCGGTCTTGTCTTTATCTTTATGTTTTTTTGGAAGGTCTGCTATCGGATGGCTTACGGAAGCCATATTGGAATTCGAGGACTGTAAAAGGAAATATTTGGCTACAATAAGGGCCCGACGACGAATATTTCTGGCGTTAAAGCACAGAACCGACAATGAGGGACATTATGGTCTGAGCATAGACAAGTAATACGGTAGCAATGGAAGTCCCGGTGTGGTATCTGCTTTCCACAGGTGAGACAATTATTAACTTTTTCCACCGATTAGTGCAAGCAAAAAGGATCCCCAACGGAGTACTTAGCGTTTGAAGACTTCAATGTCAATTCAGAAACAAAACTCAGGTAGCGGCCAATCGGCATTTGTGCAAACTGCTTCTGCTTCAGGCTCCATGGCAAGAAAGACTGATGTAATGGCATCAGCTGCCTTTCTTTATACCCCTCACGACCTGACGTGAGTCTTCCAGTGACAGCAATCGATGCAGAAATACAAAGTCTCTGGTATTCAGGCTGGCTGAGGGCAACCCCAGCGGCGATAGCCTAAATGTGATGACTGCAACAGTGAAACACGAAGAACATCCATACTTTAGTTATGTCCAAAACCTTAAGGGAAACACTTAAAAATGTGCTAAGTTGGCTGCAGATGGCACACTACCTATACTCAGCCAGAAGAAACAGCAAACCTGCTGGCTGATAAATTCAGCTCAGATTTTATCCCCTCATCCCCAAAAAAATTCCCCTACCATTCCTTTGCCTGTTATCACAAAAGAGGTCATCTTTGCACTTTCTAACGCAAGACACTTGGCATAAGTGGACCCTAACAGAATCCCAGGGTGCCTATTAAAACAGCTTGAAACATGACCTAGCAGACCCAATTGAACATCTATCTAACCAACAGTCTCTAGACAGGCTTTTTCCCAGTACAGTGAAGGACAGCAGTAGTCATCCCTCTGTACAAGGAGGGACCATCACTGACCCAGGAAACTACTGAACTGTAAGTCTGGCTAGCCTGATATGCAAGGCTATGGAAAGGATAAATGTGGACCTGAACAAAGACATTGGAAATCTCCAGACTTTACACCCAACCCAGTTCGGCTTTGTCAAGGCCAAGTCCTGCCTGCTCAATCTGGTGGACTTCTTTAAGAAGGTCACCAAGGCCATGGATGAGGGTAAGACAGTGCATAGCACCTACTCTGACCTGGCCAAGGCATTTGACACAACACCCATTCAGGTATTATAAATAAACTCACACCTCTACATCACCATATGGATAGCCAAATGGTTCACGGTTAGGACACATGTTATTAGAGTGGGGGAACTCGTATCCAGCAAGAGGTCAAGTCACCTGTGAAGTACCAAAGGGCTCAGTCCTGGGCCCCCTCGTGTTTGAAATACACTTCTCAGATGTCAAGGAAAACGCAGATGGCCTTTGGCTGAACAAGTCTGCTGATGATAGGCAAGCCTGGTGTGCTCCAGTCCCTGAAATCATAAACAGTCGATTTGTCTAAATGACTAAACAACAAAATACAAGAATAGCTAATATAGCTCAGACAGAACACTGGATGGAACATACAGGAATACAATGACCTTCATAAAAGTGTTATGTCCCAGACCTATTAAAAAGTCTACACAGTACTTTGCTCTCACTCCCCCCATCTAAATCTTTAGTAGACAGAGATATATGTTAAAAAAATCATCCTGAAGCCGACATGTGTACAATGGTTGACTATTACAAATATTTACAACAGACCTGTCAAGTCATTTGCAGTTTGTTTCAGGTAGACAATCAAAGTTTTAGAAGCAGTGTGACAAAAAGCATGCTCCTTCATATCCACTGGAAATGCCCATTAAACTTGTCTAAGAATAAATAATCAAAATATTCTTCCTATAAAAAAATTGCTAGCAAGCTGGGAAACTTAACAGTACTTTCCATGACAAATACATTACACATTTACAGGACAAAAGCAGGAAGTGCACTAAAATTAAAGCAGTAGATTAGATTCACTCCCCAAACTGGGTAAAATAAAAAATGCACTTGACTAAAGCAGAGAAGGAAAAAGAAAATAGTTTTAGAAACAGGATGATATATTAGAGGCTATCTATCCTTTATAGTTCCCCGTTATTTCGGAAGTTAAGTGGTCTGCTAAAATAATGAAACTTTTATGACGGCTTGCCTATGCTATGACAGCACCAGCCTCTTTCAGAACATTAAAACTAAGCAATAAATGTCCTTGTTCAGAATTTACTTATTTATTTCTATATATGTTTGTTCACCAGGGTAGTGCACTGATCAATATTGACAAACTTCAGGCTCAGCCCAGCTGAAACCAAATATTTCACAAAAAAATGTAAGCAATAACAGAGTAGTTCAGACTAATTACATAGAACAAAATGGGTATATACTTTCTAGTGAACAAGCACAATAAAATGTAGAATCAAGCAGAGTGTAATGTAAGAGTGTATATACATCAGTTTCTAAAGTGGGTGAATTTTAAGTAAATCTTGACAGAGAAAAGACTCGGAAAGGAGGTAGATTAGGTGAGTTGCTCTATGTTGAAGAAGCACCATAAGATCCAGCAACAAAAATCACTTGCAGATCACTAAAGCCAATAACTCTGCTGGTGAAGCACTATTCTCTTGCGCCATAGCCAAATTATGGAACTCACTCCCACCCACAATTACCTCCGTACCATCATGCACCAACTTCAAAACTTTATTAAAAGCGCACCTAAAAACATGCTGGCTATGCCCTTGCAACTCCCACTCTAATATCATCCACCCCATCCAACTACTACCTTTCTTTCACCTCCACTAACTACCTTGATGATAGCAAGCTCAGATGCTCATAAGCCTAGTACTTATTATACAGCAGGAACTTCTCATTGTTACATTTGTTAATGCCTGTTATGTACTTCACAGATAAAGATTCTAGTTGTCTGCTGATGTACTATGTTCTTCATCTGTAAATATGTTGTAAGTAATTTCTATGTTAAATTGTTAATCGCTATGTAATCCAATGTAACTACTGTCTGTTTATTTTACTGTGGAGCTTTTCTCCCCGGGCCTCCGCTGAAAATGGACCCATATCCAGTCGGACACTCCCGGTCAACAAATTTAAATAAATAAATAAAATAAATAATAAATTTAGCTTGGATGAAAAAAATAATTTTTGAGTTGCATTCTGAATTTGGAATGATTGGCAATTTCCTTAATGTCAGTTAGGAAAGCTTACTGAGACGAGAAAGCATCTGCAGTGCTGTGGACTTTGGTTCTAAGGGGAATGAAAGTTGGTGTGGCTTGTGAGTACTGCCTCACGTTGTATGAGGACTTTTTTTTTCATGAAGCCTAGTTGCAAAGGGAGTAAATGTGTGGAGGTGGAGTAGCTTGTAGAATTGGGATAGGTTCAATCTTTGTTTTACAGGCAGCCATTTGGCTTTTTTTTAAGGTTCTGCATTGATGCTCACAGAGAGGGGGAGTTTGCAATGGATCAGCAGATGCTGTCAGAGATGGTGTGTACTGTGGCAGTGCTTTCCTGGAGGCAGAAGCAAACACTGGGAGTTCATATTCAAAAGTTAAGAAAGGAGAACTCTCTTGTCAATGGCTGCTTTGGCTGGTTGGGATAGAAAAGGGAAGACATTTTTAGCCCAGAAGAGGAGTGACTTTATTTTGGTTCTCACTTTGTCTATGTGGGAACGGTGGTGCAGCGGTAGCATTGTCGCCTCACAGCAAGAGGTTCCCCCCGTTCGATTCTCGGCTGGAGTGCCTTCTGTGTGGAGTCTGCATGTCCTCCCCGTGGTCGTGTGGCATTCGAAAGACATGCGTGAATGGGTGTGCCTTTGTTGAAGGCTGGGTATCGAGCCTGCACCTCGGTACCGTGAAAATGTACTGCCAATCATTAGCGGACCGGAGTTCTGCTGTAGTGACCCCTAACTGGGAAAAGCCGAAGGAACAACAACTTTGTCTATGTGTGAATGGAAGTTTAGTGACTTTATGACAGTCCCAAGTATTTTTAAAGTAATGGTTGTCTCTACAGAGTAGTTGTGTATGTCAAAAATTGTTAAAGAGTTAGGTGCGTAATGAATTTTGTGTGGAGTTCTAATTAGCATAGTTTTACTCTTGGTGGGGATGAGAAGTAGTTTATGAGGCCATTGATAGAGCTAATGTACGACCAAATGAAGTTGGCATTGAATGTTGGTGTGACAGAAACCTGAATACCTAGATGGTAAACTTTAACAAGAGTACTCGCTTATTGTTTACCCAATAGACTTTAAACATGCATCCAATTGCCATGTAGCTTAATTCTAAAAATATATGAACAAAACAGATTAAGCAGGATATATCTCCTGCGACATTTCTTTATGTATTGCTTTGGCCCTCCTGCTTACTTGAGAATTTAATCCATGTCACTATGCATATTTTCAGTGCAACTCCAATAAAATAAATGCATTGATCCAGTTAGTACATACTTGCATACATTTTACTGTACACAGCTAAGACATTTTTGCAACTTTTTCCAGTTGGAATTTATAAAGAACAAAATGTTTCCAATAAACTCAATATGATTATATAAAATAATTTTTAGTGCTTTCATTGTAAGAATACATAAACTAAACAGTAGAAACTGAAGAAAACTTTATCATCAGCATATACACTTAGTGTAGACCCTTTACCTCTAGCTAATGCTCCAGCAAACAGAGGGGCAAAGTCAGCATTTCCTCCCATCTTCCATGTCAGAAAATTCCGAAGGAGATCATAGCATGTGAAGTAGATTATGGTGGCTGGGACAGCCATTACTCTGTAAATGCAGAATATATTTGATTACCATCAGCACTAGTAGTCTGTGACCATACAGATTCAAACTGACAAAATAAGACCCAAGCCAAACAGATACGATATGCAAGTATAAGCAAAAATACAACTCAAAAATTACAAAACAGTTTTGTAGTACAGCAGAAAAAATATAATTCTGCTTGTCTCATTGTTTATATGTTGAGCAACATTATACATTTTTAATGATAACCCACTCTAAATATAAACTGATGCATTTTAATAGATAACAGAAGCAGCTATTATTATTTTCTGAGGGGAAAAAAAAATAAAAAAATTTAGTTGAATTGGAAATTTCAATCTGTAATTGAAACAAACTTTTAACAAAAAAACAAGCACACACTTACACGGTGGTGACTTTACAATGCCGCTTCAATTCTTATGTTATTCATTCTGCTTGTATAGCTTTCCCAGTAAATCACTGGAGGGAATTCCTAAAGGTACTGTGAAGTGCACACATTGCAATAACCTTTTTGAATTAAGAGATAATCCTGCCACAAGGATGTGCACCACTGTGTAGGGCTGGCTCCACAGCTATGCAGTATGCTAATGAGGCAGTCCAGGGAGAGGCATATGCTAATTAACATTGTGTTCTCATTCTCCGAACCACTGTCACGAAGGCATCTACACATCAAGTGATTCAGGAAATACAGATTAGCATTGCCAGCTCCCAATACATTGTGGTAATGTACATGGCCAAAAGCTGTGTTCATCTACTGGCATTTAATATAATGCAGAGATTGGCGGTGCAAAAAGAACCACTAGACACCATGGAAATTACAACTGTGCCATAATGACACCTACAACAGTACAAGGATCAGGTGTTTGGAGGGGAAACACTAGCCACCAAGGATATTACATTTGTGCCACAAAGTACAGTTGTGTACATTTACCATAAATGTAGATATTCGAGTGTATTCACTGTTGGAGTCATCACCTGTGGGTTATCCCTGCTGTGGTAGCCCTTGACCGACTCGAATACCAGAGTCAATATTTTTGTGTGCCGGCTGCTGTCACCTGTAGTCTGATGTCAGGTAGTCAGTACTATAAAGCAAGGCAGCCGACATCATTACATCAGTTTTTCTTGCCCTAAGCTGTCAGAAGCACAAGGGAAAAGAGAGAAGCGGTCCTGGTGGCAAACAGCCACCTTGGGAAACATGTGTTCCCCTAGAAGAAGTGAAAAGGGGGAAGGAGGGAGGGAAACCAAGACTGCAACAGTCATCACCTGTGGGAGGATTCCCAAAGCTGATGTAATGGGTGGAAGGATAGTAAAGTCCTAGGTATGGGTCATGGAGGCCCTGCAGAACTGCAGAGGCAAACCCTCCCCTAGACTTAGAAAAGAGAGGAAGGTAGTAATGCTTTGTAAAGGTATGGACAGAGGTCCAAGTGGCCACTTCCAAAATGTCCCTGGTAGATACTCCTCTGAGGAAGGCAGTGGAAGTGGAGGTTGCTCTAATGCATTGGGTACGGATCGACTTACTGATGGGCTTCCCATGTAGTCTGTAGCAAAAATGGATACAGTGAGAGATCCATTTGGAAATGGTTTGTTTGGAGATGCACTTCCACTCTGCCCCTGGGACAAAGCTTACCAGAAGCTGGTCAGTTTTTTCTGAATAGTTTAGTGCGGTCCAGATAGTATCTGAGTTGCCTGTGCATATCTAGTGAGTATAGAATTCTTTCCCCCTTGTTTTGAGGGTTGGGAAAAAAGGTGGGAAGGTGTATGGCCTGGTTAAGGGTTACATCAGATACCACTTTGGGCATAAAGGAGGGATTAGTCCTCAGGGAGATTCTGTCTGCATGAAAAATTATGAAGGGCTCAACAGCCATGAGAGCTTGAAGGTCTGAGACCCTTCTGGCTGAGGTGATAGCTAGTAGGAAGGCAGTCTTCCAAGATTGGTATATCAATTCTGTTGAAGCTGCAGGTTTGAAAGGACGTAAGGTTAGTTTCTCTAACATATAATTCCAGCCCCAGGGAGGAGCAGGAGGTCTTCTGGGAGGCCTGATATTAGAAGCCCCTCTGAGGAATTGCTTAAACAAACGGTGAGATAAGAGGGGCGGATCTGAATCACAGTGGGCAAAAATGGCCGAGGCATGAATTTTAACAGAGGAGAAGGAGAGGCCACTATTGAACAACTCTGCTAAGTAATCCAGGATGAGAGAGATGGAAGGTTGGGGAGGTACTGCCCCCTTTTGATGGTTTCCAAGAGAAGAATCTTTTCCATTTTCCAGCATAAGATTTCCTTGTGCTGGGCCTTCTGGCCTCTGTGATGATGTCCAGGACCTGTTTGCTTAACAGTGACTTCTTGTTAGTTTTTAGTGTATGAGCCATGCTGAAAGTTTATAGTATGTAGGTCTGGGTGCAGTACCTTCCTTCTCTCCTGGGTCATGAGGTCTGACCTTAGGGGAACTAGCTTTGGGGGCTGTAAGCTCAGACTGCATAGTAAGGGGTACCAATGCTGTCTAGGCCAATCTGGAGCAATGAACATGGCCTTTGGTCTCTCCTCTCTTATTTTGATCAGAACCTTGGGAATAAGGGGCCAAGGAGGATATGCGTACACAAAGAGGGAGCTCCAGGGGAAGGTCAAGGCATCCACCTTCCATGCGCGGAGGTGATACTCCATGGTACAAAACTTGTGCAGCTGATGGTTGAGGTGCGAGGCAAAGAGGTCCACCTCTGGAGCCCCCCACTCCTGGATGATTTGCAGAAAGATTTCTCTGTGGAGCTGCCATTCGTGGGGGTCCAGTAAGTTTTTGCTTAGGTGGTCTGCCAGTGTGTTGTTGATCCCTGTTTAGTATTGGGAAATCAGGTGTAGCCCCATGGAGGTGGCTGTAAGCCATAGACTCATGGCTAACCTGCACAGGGGGTAAAGATTGGGTGCTCCCCTGCTTGTTGATGTACCACATTACTGTGGTGTCTGTTTTTATAAGGAGGACCCCTGGCCTGAGATATGGTTGGAAGGAAGTTGGAGCATGTTGCACTGTCATCATTTCTTCCTGGCTGATGTGCAAGTGAAGTTGTTGGGCATTCCAAAGCCCTTGGCTACACCTGCCTGCTAGGTATGCGCCCCAAGCTATGTCTGAGGCATCAGTGGTGATGATCTGGCCGGAAGGACGGATGATGAAGGGAAGACCCTTGTTCATGGCACATGCCTCTGCCCACCAGAGAAATTCGTCCCTTATGCAAGGAATCATTGGGAGAGTGGTCTCTAGGGACTGAGTGCTGACACCAAAAGTTCTTTAAGTACCATTGAAGCTTTCACATGTGCAACCTGGTGAGAAGAATGAGACGGATGCAAATTGCCATGTATCCCAGGGCTTGCAGGACCTTCCTCTCAGTGAGGTGACTACTGGAAGCCAGCTGGTTGAAGTAGAGAGGCAGGAAGCTCTGCTTTTCTGGGGATAGGAAGGCCATTAGGGTTTCCGTGTCTAGCACAACTCCCAGGAAAACACTTTTCTCGGTAGGGTTTTGCTCTGATTGTTTCTCGTTGATGGTGAACCCTAGGTAAGTTAGGAGTTTTTTGACAAAGAGAAGATCCTGGAGCAACTTTTCTTTGCTGTTCACCTGAATGAGGCAGTCGTCCAGGTAAGGGTAAAAAGTACAGTTGTGTACCTACCATAAATGTAGATGTTTGAGTGTATTCACTGTTGCAGTCATTACACTTGGGTTATCAGCAGTCGGCCTGAATTCCAAAGTCTAGGTCCGGTGTCGGTTGCTGTCTCCTCTTCCCTGACGTCAGTGCGCCAGGGATATAAAAGATGCAGCCGACGCCATTTTCTTCAGTTTTTCTTGTCCCAGATGTCAGGTGCCCTCAAATTGGTAGGCTGAAATTTATGCCAATAAGTAAAGTATGCATGCACAAAAATAAACATTTTCTTCATCGACAAGCAAATACACCACATAGGTTGTATAGGATAGAGAAGTATAGATAAGTCCCAGCAAAGAAAAGGAGGATGGTGGATGGGAAACCTGGACTGCAACAGTGAATACACTCGAACATCTACATTTATGGCAGGCACACAACTGTACTATGTTCATCGTGTTTCACTGTTGCAGTCATTACACTTGGGCTGAATCCCAAAGCTGAGGTTGGGTGGCTGGGTCTAAATAGGATTAGGAGAAGTTATAAGGCCCTGCAGAACTGCAGTGGCAAAGCCTGCTCTGGATTTAGAGTAGAGAGGTAAGTGGTAGTGCTTGGTAAAAGTGTGCACTGAACTCCAAGTTGCAGCCTCTAAAATGTCTTTGGTTGGTACTCCTCTGAGAAAGGCTGCTGAAGTGGCTGCTGCTCTGGTAGAGTGAGGCCTAATGCCCTTAGGCACTGATTTGCCATGTTATGAATAGCAGAAACGATTGCAGTGACCTATCCATTTTGAAATAGTCTGCTTTGAGATAGCCTTTCCTTGTGATCCTGCAGCATATGCTACTAAGAGTTGCTCAGTCTTTCTGAAAGCTTTAGTTTTGTCCAAGTAGAAGTGTAGCTGTCTGTGTATGTCCAAAGAATGCAGGAGTCTCTCACCCTTATTCTGTGGGTTTGGATATAAAGTAGGCAAATGAATGGTTTGGTTAAGGGCCACACTGGACATTACCTTAGGCATAAATGACGGGTTCGTCCTCCTAGAAACCCTGTCTGGATGGAAAATGATAAAATGTTCCACAGCCATGAGTGCCTGTAACTCTGAGACTCGTCTTGCAGAGGTTATTGCTAGGAGCAGAGCTGTTTTCCAAGATAAGAACTTTATTTCAGCTTTATTGGCTGGCTCAAAAGGCGGCAGTGTGAGTTTTTTCAAGACATAATTGAGGTCCCATGCAGGTATTGGTGCTCTCCTTGGGGGTCTTATGTTTTTGGCCCCCTCTGAGGTTTTGTCTTAGCAACGGATGTGAAAAAATTGGTGGTTCCGTATTGTAATGAGCTGAAATAGCAGAGGCATGGATTTTAATTGATGAAAAGGATAGGCCTTTGTCCATCATCTCAGTTAGGTATTGTAAAATCTGAGGAATATTTGGCACAAACGTGTCAATTCCTTGTGCCTGGTTCCAAGCACAGAATCTTTTCCATTTTTCTGCATAAGATTTTCTGGTACTGGGCCTCCTGGCCTCTAATATAACATCCATCACTGCTTTTGAGAAAGGTGTGCTCTGAATGGCTATATTATCCGCCATGCTGCCAGATTTAGGGTTCTGAGTTGGCTGTGCAGGATCTGATTGTTTCATTGGGTCAGTAAATGAGGAATTAGAGGCAATGTCCAGGCTGGGCCTTGAGACAAGCTCTTTAGGATTGGGTACCAGTGCTGGTGGGGCTAGTCTGGAGCAATCAGAATCATTTTTGGCTTCTCTTGTTTGACCTTTAGGAGTACCTTGGAGAGGAGAGGCAGAGGAAGAAAGGCATATACTGTTAGGGTTTTCCAGCTGAATGACAGAGCATCCACATTCCATGCTTGTTTGTGATACGTCCTTGTGCAGAATCTCTGTAGTTGGCAGTTGTGAGGGGAGGCAATTAGATCTATGTCTGGGCATCCCCATTTCTTTATGATCATGCTGAAGACTTGTGGATCCAGTTTCCACTCGTGGGGATCCGTAAGGTTTCTGCTTAGTTCGTCTGCTAGAGTATTTTTCTTTCCTGGCAGGAATTGTGCTTGCAGGTGTACTTGATAAGTCAATGCTGTGTCCCATAAAGTCATGGCTTGTCTGCAGAGGGGGTAGGAATGAGTGTCTCTCTGTTTGTTTATGTACCACATGACTGTAGTATTCTCCGTCCTTATCAGTAGTTGTCTTGGATGGAGTAGATCCTTGAAAGCTGTCAGGGCATTCTGAACAGCTAGCATCTCTTTTTGATTGATATGAAGATGCCTTTGGCTTGTGGGCCATGTGCCCTGAATACATTTTCCTGCCATGTGGGCCCCCCCAGGCAGAATCTGATGCATCTGTTGTTATCGACTGCCTGGCTGTGGGTAGGGTGAATGGCTGTTCCTTGTTGTGGTGACAGGCCAGTGCCCACCATTGAAACTCCTGTTGCAGGCAAGGAATGAGGGTAATTAATGTTTCCAGGCTGTGACAATGTTGAGTACAAACACTTTTTAGATACCATTGTAGTTTCCTCATATGCAGTCTGGCATATGGAATTAGCAGAATGCAGGATGCCATGAAGCCCAAAGCCTGCAGAATTTTTCTTGCAGATAACTGGGTCTTTGTTGCCAACATTGTGAAGTAAGAAGTCAGTTGTCTTTGTTTGTCTGGTGTGAGATAAGCCATCTGGGCAGTTGTACTTAAGCTTGCACCCAGGAATATTATCTCTTGAGAGGGTACTAGTTTTGATTTATTTTTGTTTACTGTGTACCCTAGGCAAATTAGTAATCTTTTTACAAACGCCAGATGCTTTAGTAGAATGTCCTTGTTCCCAGCTTGAATAAAGCAATCGTCCAAGTAAGGATATATTTGAATTCCTCTTTGTCTGCAAAATGCAATTATTGGTGCCAGGCATTTTGTGAAGACCTTGGGTGCAGTAGATAAGCCACAGGGCAGTGCAGAGAATTGGTAGTGCATTGAGCCAGCTATGAATCTGAGGTATCTTCTGCAAGATTGTCTGATTGGAATATGCAGGTATGTCTCTTTTAGGTCCAAAGTTACAAGCCAAGCCTTCTGGCCCAGCATGGGCAGAAGCTGCTGCAGAGTCAACATTTTGAATTTTGGAACGTCCAGAAATGTATTTAGAATAGACAGGTCCAGTATTGGTCTCCAGGGTTTGTCTTTTCTGGGTACCAAGAAAAGTCTTGAGTAAAATCCTTGTCCCTGCTCCTGCTGTGGTACTTGCTGAATGGCCCTCATGTCCATGAGGGATGAAACTTGTTTTTATGCCTCTGCCCTTTGATTGTGTGGCAGGTCTGGCATACCTTTTGCCCTTGGCAGGGTGTGAAAGTGGAACCTGTAGCTCTGGGACACTATATTCAAGACTCATTTGTCCTGGGTGATCATGTGCTAATTTTGAGTACAAAGTGCTAGTTTTCCCCCTAAGGGGGCTGCCAAAAGATAAGTGTCAGGTGCTGGCAGAGGAAAGTCATTGGGATTGTTTCTTGTATGGCTGTGATTTGACTTATCTGCTTTTGGAGGTAGAAGCACCCCACTGTTTAGGCCTGTATGAGCCCTGGGGCTGGGATCTGCCTCCGGGACGTCTGTATCTGCCTCTTTGTGGCCTGTCTGACACTAGAAAGGACCATTTTTTAGTAGGCCAGTTCCTGCTAAATCTGGGTGGCTGTACTTGTAAGAAATCCTTTACTGTTCGCATGGATTTCGCTTTGTCCTCCATTTTCTTCAACACCTCCTCTGCTTTAACACCAAATAAGGTATCATGCTGTAATGGAGCATCTAGTAATTTTGCTTTAACATGATCAGGCAGATTCTGTTCCTTTAACCAAGCATGCCTCCTAATGACAGAACCCATAACTGCAGCCCTGCAAGAGGCCTCCAGAGAATCAAAACCACATTGCAATGTATGCTTTCTCACTTGTTCAGTTGCATACAATAAATCCTGCATTTCCTTATTTTTCTGCGCAATCAGAGTTTGACAACATTTTCTGTTTTAACAGTGACATTAAGTATTGCTGATATTTAAGCATATGAAATTGACAATTTAAAGTCCTCACAGCCAAAGTAGCAGAAGTGCAAATCTTTTTTCCCCATCTGTCTAGTGACCTTGAATCTCTGTCAGAGGGGGACAGGGTTTTTTGCAGTAGAAGCCTTGACCCCTTTGGGACCCTGAGAAATAGTTTCTGGGTCAGCAGCAGAGTTTTTATAAAGAAATTTATGTGAATCTGGAACCCTGTAGTATCTGTCTGGTTTAACAGGGGCAGGAGGTAAAGAGTCAGGAGAAAGTCCAGTCTCTGAAAATACATCATCTACAATGTCCAACACAGGAGGAATAGCCAAAGGCCTGTGCTGAGGTAGTAAAAGAAAATCTCTATGCCTTTTGTTAGATTCTGAGTAGTCTTGGCTCTCCCAGTGGAAGTGCTCCCTCGTGGTATGCAGAGTTTCCCCAAATGAATAATCCTCAGGCGGTGAGGCTGAAGGGATAGATTCTTCAGCATCAGAATCCTCATAAGGTGGAAGAGAGTATTCCTGTTCAGAAGAGGAGTCAGAGGAAATGGAAACCTGATCTGAAGATTCATATTCTGTCTCTTGCCTAGGCCTCTTGTCAGGAGGGGGATGGGAACCCCTGATCAAGGTGATTAGGTCTTCGGCCATTTTGAGCATCTGTTTTTTTAGGCATGGTAGTCTGTCCAGGAGAATGCTGTACTTGTTTCTTTGTCTCTAGAACTGCTTTAGTTTTTGCTTTGGAAGCTGAAGTAGGCTTAACATATAACTGTGTAGGTCTGAAAACACCCTCAGAAGCCGATGCCTGCTCAGTGGCTCCGGACCCATCTGAGGGAATATTTTCCGAGTGTCCAATACCTTGAGTATCCAGAGGCCTAGCTGGCTCCACGTGGGAGTTGTCAGTGGCCTGTAGCTCTGAGGTAGTGGGCACCAGGGGCTGCGAAAGCACCTCACTGAGAACCGGCGACTGGCTTAGCGAAAGCCTCGTTGTCGGTTTTGGACCTCGGATGTCTGTCTTTTTCCTTGTAATTTTTATATACTCCGGTCAGCTGTTTCGATGGCATTATATAATTGAATCTTCGGCCAAAGTAATGAAAAGCAAAATCGTACCGATGCTTAATAGTGCGTTGGTTAAATCTAGCACAAAATCGACAGCTAGCAACGTTGTGATCAGGGCCTAGGCAAGGAATACAGTAAGAATGAAAATCCTTATGAGGTATTTGCTTCCCACAAGAAATACAATTGTTAACTTTTTCTGACATCGGACTGGAGCAAGAAAAAAGTTTCCCCAATGGGGAACCTAGCTTTAATGAAGACTTCGGATCTGAAATTCGTTGAGTCGGTCGACCGGTACTTGCGAACTGCTTTTGCTTCAGGCACCACGCAGCAAGAAAGACTGAAGAAAATGGCATTGGCTGCATCTTTTATACCCCTGGCGCACTGACGTCAGGGAAGAGGTGACAGCAACCGACGCCGGACCTAGACTTTGGAATTCAGGCCGACTGCGGGTAGCCTGCCAGCAGGATAACCCAAGTGTAATGACTGCAACAGTGAAACACGATGAACATCTGTACATTTTTCTGCCTGCAGAATGCTATAGCCGGGGCCAAGCATTTGTTGAATACTCTGAAAGCAGTAGATAAGGCAAAGGGCAGTGCAGAGAACTGAAAGTGCTGATAGCCTGCTCTGAAGTACAAGAATTTTCTGCACGACTCCCAGATGGGGATGTGGAGGTAGGCAGCCTGCTCTGAAGTGCAGGAATTTTCTACACGATTCCCAGATGGGGATGTGGAGGTAGGCATCTTTTAGGTCTAGTGTCACCAGCCAGGCATTTTGTGTGAGCATAGGCAGGAGCTGCTGCAAGGTTAGCATTTTGAATCTGGAGACCACCAAGGAGGTATTCAGTTTGGACAGATCCAGGATGTGGGCACCAAGTGCCCTCTTTTCTGGGAGCAAGGAAGAGTCTGGAGTAAAAACCTTTTCCTGTTTGATCCGGAGGGACAGGTTCTATTGTCCCCCGGGATATTAGCGTTTTTACCTGTTTTAATGCCTCTGCCCACTGGTTTGGGGGGAGGTCTGGGTACCCTCTTGGAATTAGGAGTTTGCCGAAGGAGAATCTGTACCCCTGAGAAATGATTTTTAATACCCACTGGTCCTTGGTTATAGAGACCCAATTGTCCTTGAAGAGGATGAGCCTTCCTCCTAGTTTCAGATGAGTGAAAGGAAGGCAGAGGGGGGGGGTCATTGTGAGTGCTTACCATAGAAGCTTGGATTAGAACTCCCTGCCTTAGAGGCAGAAGTGGTCCATTGTCTGCTTCTTTGCTGGCCCTGGGATAGGGGCCTGGAAGTCCTGTCCCTGCTGGGCTTACTTTGGCCCTGTCTGCTGGGTGCAGGGAAAGTCCAGTTCTTACAGGGGAAGTTTCTGCTTAATATGGGTGGTTGAACTTGAAAGAAATCTTTTACTGTTTGCATAGATTTTGCTTGGTCTTCCAACTTTTTAAGCACCTCTTCTGCTTTTTCCCCAAACAGGCGTTCCTTATCTAGGAGTGCATCAATAAGTTTAGACTTCACATGATCAGGGAGAGGTTGTTCCTTCAGCCATGCATGTCTTCTAATAACAGAACCTGTCACTGCTGCTCTGCTAGAGGCTTCTAGGGCGTCATATCCACACTGTAATGAGTGCTTGGCCACTTGACCAGCAGAGTGAAGTAATTCTGCCAGCTCTTTTGAGTTGGCACCATCAGGAGAGGTAGCAATCTTCTGCTTTATTTGTTCCAATGTGTGTTGCTGATATTTTAACATATTGAATGGACAATTGAGTGCTCTAATAGCTGAGGTTGCAGAGGTGTATACTTTCTTACCCAATCTATCCAGAGCTCTGGAGTCTTTATCAGAAGGAAGAGGATTCTTGGTAGAACTAGTCTTAGCTCCTTTGTGTCCCTATGTAATGACCTCAGGGTCTGCAGCAGGGTTCCTTTACAGGTATTTGTGAGAATCCAGTACTCGTTAGTACCTGTTAGGTTTTGCTGGAGCAGGAGGCAGGGCATCAGGGGCTTAGCTAGATTCAAGGAAAACATCATCGACCATTTCAAGAATAGGAGGGATGGCCAGGGGTCTGTGTTGGGGCAGGTCCAGAAACTCTCTGTAAGTCGTTTGTTTGACTGTGGGCAGTCCTGAGATTCCCAGTGAAAATGCTCTCTGAGGGAGTGGAGGGTTTCCCCAAAGGAAAGGTTCTCTGGAGGGGACGTAGAGGAGATAGATTCTTCTGCATCTGAATCCTCATAAACCGTTAAGAGCTGTTGTTCCTCATCAAAGGCAGAATAATCAGACTCCTCAGACTCTTGGGCTGTCAAAATTTCTGGAGAAGGAAGCCTTTTTCTTTTTTGGGGTGGGGGCTTGAGTACCTCGGATAAGGGACATGAGATCCTCCATCATTTTAAGCATTTGAGTTTGGGGTGGGGGAGCAGTAGCAAGATGGTGGCTAGAAGCAGACTTCCTAGGAGTGGCCTGGCTTTCAGGCCTGAGAGAATCCATCGGTCTCTAAGAAATGGTAGTCGGAACAGAAGACGTCATTTTTTTGTCTGGAATCGGTAGTGCGAATGGTCTCCTTGGAAGCCAGTGCCTGCGCCGCGCTCCAGACCCAACAGACTCAGAAATAGCCAAAGGCTTGGAAAATGAAGTGGATTTCTGCAGCATACCGGACTCTGAAAGGGTCTAGGCAGAGGCCTGTGTAGAAAGCGAGTTGGGCATCAAAGGCTGTGAAAGCGCCTCACTGAATTCCAGAGAACTGACGACTTGCTTAGAGGTAGCGTCGTCAGAAGGCTTAGCCTTGTGTGGCCTGTCTCTAGCTTTACATTTTTTTTCAGAATATCGGCGGATTGTTGGCTGACGGACGCCATATCGGAATTCAAAGGTGGAATACGAAAATAATTGCCTACAAAAAGAGCTCTACGGCAAATGGTTCTCACATTAAAATGGGCACAGAACCGGCAATGAGGGACGTCGTGGTCTGGGCCTAAACAAGTGATGCAGTAGGAATGAAGGTCTCGGTGTGAGATCTGCTTTCTATAGGCAAGACAATTGTTAACTTTTTCAGACATCAGTTAGAGCAAGAAAAAAAGGGTCCCCAACAGGGTACTTCGCTTTAGACGTATTCTGCTGAAGTTCGACTTCTGGTAGCGACCGACCTGCACTCGTGCAAACAGCTTCTGCTGTGGGTTCCACAACAAGAAAGACTGCTGTAATGATGTCGGCTGCCTTGCTTTATAGGGCTGATGACCTGACATCAGACTACAGGCGAGAGCAGCCGGCGCACAAAAACATTGACTCTGGTATTCGGGCCGGCCGTGGGCTACCACAGCAGGGATAACCCACAGGAGATGACTGCAACAGTGACACACAAAAAACATTGACATTTACACTATTATGGGGATCTGGGGAGCACTAGCTACCAAGAAGTACTTTAAATGCCTGTACCTTAATGGCACTTACAATAGTACAGAGATCAGGGGTGTGACTCATTCCCTGATACCATACAAGACAAACAGAGGGGGTAGTCTGTTTATATGCTTCGTTACACGGAAACATCAGAATGGACAGCAGCAACAGAAAATATAAAACTGATTGACAGGATAACACATACATGCATGCTTACATCTTAACAGCTCTACAAAATGGCAGTCTAGCTTGCATGTGTTCAGTATTTGCACACATGTGCAAGCCCATGGAAAGCTTCTTAAAGGTACATACACACACTGATCTACATCCTTCCTCTTTAGCGAATTGTCTTGCAACAACAATGACATTTGAATAGGTATACACTTATACAAACACTAAGAAATAAAAACAACATTCATGTCCAAGTTGCTGTGTATCTGGAACATGATCTGAAAATGCGACCGGATCTAGTAATGTAGTAGTTAGGACTGGGTTTAGCAAAAGGGACACTCATTGGTGAACAATCTGCTTGTGGACTCTTGGGAATCATCTCAGGAATGGGGATATTTACTGGAATGTCTTCCGGAACTGGAACACTGGATGACTCACTCTGAGATCTAGTCTTTATCACAGGCAAGATGCTGCAATATTAGCTCGGACACCGGTACTGAATATTTCAGATTCCACCTAAATTCAACTCCTTGTGATTCCATAATATACCATCTCGGCTCTGGACATACACTTTTCACGACTCCAATCTGATCAAAACCTTTTGCTGTGTGCATCCTCACTACCTCCCCCTTTTGTAATGGATTGAGCGGTTTGCTGGTCTTATCATAATAGGACTGCTGGGACAAACACCTTTTCATAAGTTGAGCTTTCACCGCTTTGTTCTTCTTAGCACAGAGAACCAACAGATAGGTAGTATGGTTCCAACAATGAACAGGTGAAAAGTACAGTTGTGTACACTTACCATAAATGTAGATGTTCGAGTGTATTCACTGTTGCAGTCATTACATTTGGGTTATCTGCTTGCAGTAGCCCTCAGTCGGCCTGATTAACTAAGTCCTGGGTCCTGCTTCAGTTGCTGTCCCTTCTTCCATGATGTCAAGTTGTCAGGGGGTATAAAACATGCAGCCGACCCCATTACATCAGTTTTTCTTGCACCAGATGTCAGGTGACCCCCTAATGGAAAGCAATTAAATCTATAAATACAAGGATATACCTCCAACAAAAAAGCAAATACACCAAAAAGCTTTTGAGCATAGTGAGGGAAGGTAGAGGTATAGCCAAAAGAAGAAAGGAGTCTGGAGGGAGGGTAACCAGGATTGCAGCAGTGAATACACTCAAACATCTACATTTATGGTAAGTGTACACAACTGTACTATGTTCTTCGTGTTTCACTGTTGCAGACATTACATTTCGGTAGATTCCCAAAACTAAGATTAGGAGGAGGAATTTAAAAAGAATTAGGACCAGTTAGAAGGCCCTGCAAGACTGCCGTGGCAAAGCCAGCTCTGGATTTAGAGAAACCTGGCAAATGATAATGCTTGGTGAAAGTATGTACAGAACTCCAGGTAGCAGCTTCTAGGATGTCCCTGGTAAGGACGCTTCTGAGAAAGGCTGTAGAGGTAGATGCAGCCCTGGTTGAATGAGGTCTGATGCCCTGTGGGATAGGTTTTCCATGGTGTTTATAGCAGAAATGAATGCAGTTGCCTATCCATTTTTAAATGGTTTGCTTTGAAATAGCTTTCCCCTCTGTCTCTGCAGCAAATGCCACCAGCAGTTGTCCAGAGTTCCTTTGAGGTTTAGCCCTGTCCAAGTAGAATCTAAGTTGTCTGTGCACATCTAAGGAGTGCAGTATCCGTACGCCTTTGTTCTGTGCGTTAGGAAAGAAGGTAGGCAAATGAATGGACTGATTAAGAGCCACACTGGATACCACCTTTGGCATGAAGGAGGGGTTGGTTCTGAAGCACACCCTGTCCACATGAAAGATGATGAAAGGCTCCACTGCCATAAGGGCCTGTAATTCAGATACCCTTCTTGCTGAAGTGACTGCTATAAGGAAAGCTGTTTTCCAAGAAAGGAATTTTAAATCTGCAGTAGCAGCTGGCTCGAAAGGAGGAAGAGTGAGTTTCTTCAACACAAAGTTAAGGTCCCAGGCTGCAGTTGGAGTTCTCCTGGGTGGCCTTACATTTTTGGCACCTCTAAGGAACTGCTTGAGCAGTGGGTGAGAGAAGAGTGGAGGTTCTGTGTTATAATGAGCTGAAATGGCTAAGACATGAATTTTGTTGGAGGAAAAGGACAAGTCCTTATGAAGCATCTCAGTCAAGTATTGTAGAATCTGAGGTAAATTGGGCACTGCTGCGCTCATCCCTTGAGACTGGTTCCAGGCACAGAATCTTTTCCATTTTGCAGCATAAGATTTTCTAGTACAAGGCCTCCTTGCTTCTAAAATTATATCCATCACTGGTTCACTAAGGGATGGTAAAGGAGAGATTAGGTAATTAGCCAGGCTGCTAGGTTTAGGGTTTGCAGCTGAGAGTGCAGAATTTGGTTCTCCTGCTGACACAACAGGGAAGGAGTCAGAGCAGGTGCCATGGGGCCAAGCGTGACACACTGCGCAAGAGGGGTTAAACCAGTGTTGGCGTGGCCAGTCTGGTGTAATTAAAATCGTCCTTGGCTTGTCCTGTTTGATCTTTAGTAGTACTTTGGAGAGTAGAGGCAGAGGAGGAAAGGCATAAACTGATAGGTTTTTCCAGCTGAAGGACAGAGCATCCACTTTCCAAACTAGCTTGTGGGGAATCCTTGTGCAAAATTTGTCCAATTGATTGTTCTGGGGAGAGGCAAATAGGTCTATATCTGGGCTCCCCCATTTGATTGTCAACAAGTTGAAAATCCTTGGTTCCGGTTTCCACTTCTGTGGGTCCATGAGGTTTCTGCTTAGTCCGTCTGCCAGTGTATTTAGTTTTCCTGGCAGGAATTAAGCTTGTCGATTCACTTGGTAGCTCAAGGTTGTGTTCCACAATGACATGGCTAGTCTGCAGAGGGGGTAAGAATATGTACCCCCCTACTTGTTTATGTACCACGACAGTGGTGTTGTCCATATTTACCATTAGTTGTCCTGGAAGAATGTGGTCCTTGAAGGCTGTCAGAGCATTCTGTACAGCTAACATTTATTTTTGATTTATGTGCAGGTGCATTTGACTTGGTTTCCATTTGCCCTGAATGCACTTCCCTGCCAGGTGAGCCCCCCCATGCATAGTCTGATGCATCTGTTGTTAAAGTGTGGGCGGCAGGGGGTAGTGTGAATGGTAGTCCCTTGTTTTGGTGGCAGGCCTCTGCCCACCAGAGGAACTCTAGGCGTAGGCAATGTATGATAGGAATCATTGCTTCTAGATCCTGAGAATGTTGGCACCATAGGCTTTTGAGATACCATTGTAGTTTCCTCATATACAGCCTTGCATATGGAATTAGAAGAATGCAGGAGGCCATGAACCCCAAGGCTTGCAGTATTTGCCTTGCAGATAGCTGGGTTTTTGTGGCCATTTGTTTGAAGTAAGTTGTCAAATGAATCCGTTTCTCTGGCGTGAGGAAAGCCATCTGGGAAGTTGTACTCAAGCTTGCTCCCAGGAATATAATTTGCTGTCAGGATACCAGGTGTGATTTCTTTTCATTTATGGTGTACCCCAGACAAGTCAGCACCCTCTGAACAAAAGCCAAATGATTCAAAAGTATGTCCTGGCTTTCTGCCTGAATTAGACAATCATCCAGGTATGGGTATATTTGAATATTTCTTTGCTTGCAAAATGCAATGACTGGAGCTAGGCACTTTGTGAATACCCTGGGCGCAGTAGATAAGCCAAAGGGCAGTGCAGAGAACTGACAGTGCATGTAGCCTGCTTTGAAGCGTAGGTATCTTCTGCAAGACTCCCTGATAAGGATATGCAGGTATGCTTCTTTTAAGTCTAGTGTTTCCAGCCAGGCATCTTTGCCTAGCATAGGAAGCAGCTGGTGAAGAGTCAGCATCTTGAATTTTGGCATCACCAGAAAGGTGTTTAGAGTAGAAAGGTCCAGGATAAGACACCAAGAATTGTCTTTTTTTGGGTACTAGGAAAACTCTCGAATAGAAACTTTGTCCCTTTTCCCCTTCTGGTACCAAGTGAATAGCCCCCATGCTTAAGAGGGACAGTACTTGATTTTGGGCCTCTGCCCGCTGATTTGGGGGTAGAGCTGGCCACCTGCTTGGTATTGGTAACATGTGGAAGTGAAATCTGTATCCTTGGGGCACTATATTTAAAACTCATTTGTCCTGGGTAATGAGTTCCCAGTTTTTTGCCTGCAGACCAATCTTTCCGCCTAAAGGAGCATTCAGTTGGGAAGTGCTTGGAAGTTTTAAAAGCAAGTCATTGAGACAGTTTTCCATAAGGGGGAGTCTAACTACTCCCAGATTTGGATGCAGAAACCCCCCACTGCTTAGTCTTGTGCATCCCCTGAGACTGAAACCTGGGGTTTCTGCTGTGTCTGGGTTTGGACTGAGAAGACCTGAAAGGGGCTGGAAAGGACCAATTCTTAGAGGGCCAATGCCTACTAAATCGTGGAGGCTGAACTTGTAAGAAATCTTTAACAGTTTGTATAGATTTAGCTTTATCTTCCATCTTTTTAAGAACTTCTTCAGCTTTGTTGCCAAACAGGCGGTCCTGATTTAAGGGAGCATCCAACAGTTTAGCTATAACATGATCTGGCAAAGATTGCTCCTTAAGCCAAGCACGCCTTCTGAGCACAGACACAGTAACAGCAGCCCTGCAAGAGGCCTCTAATGAATCAAATCCACATTGCAAAGTATGTTTTCCAACCTGTACAGCAAAATGCATTAAATCCTGTAATTCTTTGTTTTCAGCACAGTCAGGAATCAACATCATTTTCTGTTTAAGCAATCCAATAAGATGTTGTTGATATTTAACATATGAAACTGGCAATTTAAAGCCCTAATGGCCAAGGCTGCAGAAGTGTAAACCTTCTTACCCCATCTATCTAGCGCCCTGGAGTCTTTATGTGAAGGGGTAGGATTTTTAGCAGTAGAAGCCTTAATGCCCTTGGGTCCCTGTGAAATAGTCTCTGGACCTGCAATCGGATTTTTAAAAAGGAACTTGTGTGAATCATGAACCCTGTAATATCTGTCAGGTTTTCTGGGAGCAGGAGGCAAAGAATCAGGGGCCAAACTAGATTCCGAAAAGGCATCATCATCAATGTCTAGTACAGGAGGTATAGCTAATGGCCTATGCTGAGGCAGGAGAAAGAAATCCCTAAGCCTCTTTTCTGTATCAGAAAAATCCTGGCTTTCCCAGTGGAAATGCTCCCTTAGAGTATGTAAGGTTTCACCAAAAGAAAAATCCTCTGGAGGGGAAGCAGAGGGAATAGAATCCTCTGCATCAGAATCCTCATAAGTATATAAGGGTAAATCCAGATCATCAGAAAAATCAGAATCCTGGTCAGAAGATTCATAAACAACTTCAGTCTTAAGTCTCTTAGAAGGGGGGTGGTTGGCTTCCCCTGATTAGAGTTATTAGATCTTCAGCCATTCTTATCATTTGTTTTTTAGGCATAGCGGCCTGAGCATGCAGCCTGGGTGTCGGTTCCTTAGGCATGGTTCGAGGTTTAGGCCTAAATGAAGGAGGCATTGGTTTAATATGCAAGTCTGTAGGCCTGAATATACCCTCAGAAGCTGGTGCCTGCACAGAGGCTCCGGACCCATCTAAGGTAGAGACATCTGCAGATTCCACAACTGAAGCATCTCGCGGCATACCGGACTCCGAATGGGTCACAGTAGAGGCCTGCAAATCAGACGTAGCGGGTAACAGGGGCTGCGAAAGCACCTGAGCACCGGCAAACTGGCTTAGGAGAAACGTCGTCGGCAGCTTTGGACCTAGGCGGCCTGTCCCTGTCTTTATATTTGCGTTTTTTTGGAATACTGGTAGTCGGATGGCTAACCGACGACATTTCTGGATAATTGAACTGAGAACTGAAATATTTAGAGGCGAAAATATACCGATGACGAATAGTGTGCTGATTAAATAAGGCACAAAACTGACAGCAAGGTACATCGTGGTCAGGGCCTAGGCAAGGAATACAGTACGAATGAAAATCTTTGTGAGGTATTTGCTTTCCACAAGTAATGCAATTATTAACTTTTACTGACATCGGTAAGGAACAAGAAAAAGTTTCCCCAATGGGGTACTTAGCTTTAGTTGAAGACTTCGGTTCTGAAACTCGAAAATGAAAATTTCAAGAGTCGGCCGACCGGCACTTGCGAACTGCTTCTGCTTCGGGCACCGCACGGCAAGAAAGACTGATGTAATGGCGTCGGCTGCATATTTTATACCCCTGACGACCTAACATCATGGAAGAAGGGACAGCAACTGAAGCAGGACCCAAGACTTTGTTAATCAGGCCGACTGAGGGCTACTGGAAGCAGATAACCCAAATGTAATGACTGCAACAGTGAAACACGAAGAACATCAAGATGTTTATCATGAGGAACATTTCTGAGATTCAAGATATTTAGATAAACATCACTTTTGTCTCGTTTCGACTTCTCTAATAACCATTTTGCACTTAGAACTGCATGTTCTGCCAAACCATTTAACTGTTGGTACTCAGGGCTACTCGTAACATGAATAAAGTCCCACTCTTCAGCAAATCTCGAACTGCTGGCTTGTAAACTGTGTACCACTGTCAGAAATAACTTTGTGTGGACTACCATGGACTGAAAACAACGCTTCAACTTAGTAATGACAGTACTGGATGCTAGATTAGGAAGTAGGTCAATCTAAAACCAATTTGAATAAGAGTATTAACACCAAGGAATGTTGACCATTCCATTCAAAAATGTCTGTAGCTACTGTCAGCCAAGATAGTTCAGGAATCTGGTTTAGCTGAAGTGGTTCATTCTTAATGTGGCTTAGTACTATTACATACAGAACATGATGAAAGTACTCTTTCAATATCCTTTGACATAGGTGTCCAAAATACTAGTACTCTTGCCCTTCTTTCGATATGATCAATTCCTGGGTGGCCACGATGCAATATGGTAATATATTCTTGTTGCAAGGATTTTAGATTAATCACTTTTGGACCTTTCATGATGATACATACCACTGTCAAACAAAATCTCATCTCTGTATGGAAAATATGGTTGCAGGTCATGAGGTAAACAAGACTGCTTTGATGGCCATCCTCCACTGCTAAAGTGGTTGAGTTTCTGAAGAACTGGAGCTGAAGTTGTGTAACTTCTAAGCTCATCAAGATGTGTGGAAGAAAAATTGTGCACTTCCATGACTTTAAAATCAAGTTTCTCATTTTCATGCGGTTCAGTGGTATTTCTGGACAATCTGTATAAAGTATCAGCAAGGTAAAGAAGTTTGTCTTTTGTGTAGACAAGATTGAAATGATACTTTTGCAATTTCAACATCATGTGTTGTATAAAGCTCTTGTTAGATTGCCATAGGCTTTCTCAAAATAGTGACCAGAGGTTGGTGATCAGTTTCAATTTGAATAGGTCGGCCATAAATATAATTATGGAACTTCGAACATGCAAACACAATTGCCAAGAGTTCTCTATCTGCGCATACTGCATCTCGGTTTGAGTTAGAGTTCCGGATGCATAGGCTACTGATCTAACCTCCTAAAGAATGACTGCACCAAGACCAAACGTTGAAGCATCACAAGAAACAATTGCTGGTTTGTGAACATCATAGTATCTTAAAGTAGATGGACTGGCAATACTGTTTCAGGACATCAAGCGCACTTTAGTGTTGTTCCAACCAGGACCAGGATACATCTTTGAATATCAACTCTCTCAGCGGTGCTGAAAGTTGGCTCAAGTCTGGAATGAACTTGCCTAGATAGTTAACCATGCCAAGAAAACACTGAAGGCCTTGAACATTGTCTGAAGCTGGCATCTCAAGAATTGCTGTTTGCTTGGAAGTATCTGGTCGTAAGCCTAAACTGGTAAACAAGTGACCAACATAAATAACTTTTTGAAGCCTGAATTTGACTTCTGAGGATTCAGCTTAAGATTCACTTCACGTGCTCCTTCCAGAACTTTCTTGAGGTTTCTATCATGTTCGACTTCACCACTATCTCCTACAAGAATATCATCTACTATAACAGCACATGGATAACCAGAAAAAAACTGTTCCATCACATGCTGGAAGACTTTATTGGCAGAATTGATCCCAAATGGCATTCTCAAAATTCTTTACCTGCCAAAAGGAGTACTAAAAGTGGTTAGCAATGAAGAGCTTCGGTCAAGCAAAATTTGCCAAAATTAACTTTTTGCATCCAAGACAGGAAAAAAAACAGTGGCATTTGGCATAAGAGCAGCAATTTCTTCGACTGTACGCATTGGATGATGATGTTGCTTTTGTTCAAATCTTGTGGATCAATACATATTCTGATATCATCTGAGCTTTTCTTATGAGCTACCACCATGGAAGATACCCACATTCAGCAGGTTCTTCTACTAGACAAATCACATCCTGCTGCACCATTTTGTCTAGCTCAGCTGCGACTCTGTTCTGCATACCAATGGGTATTTCCGAGCTTGTCTGACAGCTGGGCTGACTTCAGGGTCTAACTTCATGAGCTTGCCTAGTTTGTCTTTGAAAAGATCAGCATAGGTAGAAAAAATAGCACAGGCAAAATTAGAACAGTTGTCTTTTAAGCTTACATGCTGGACTTCCTTATTAAATGAAAGTAGTCCCATTTTCAAACTGTCTCTGAGGCCTAATAATGACTGTATGTGCCTTTTGACTACGTAAAATTGCAAGTCATAGCTGTTCCCAGCAGAGTAACATGAAAGCACTACTGAGACTTCAGTCTGAATTTCTTCACCACCATAAGCAACAAGCTTCGCACACTTTGCCAAATCAAGCTTCTCACCAGCACATACTCTAGCAAATGTTTCTGCTGACATAACATTGCACTTTGATCCTGTATCAACTTTGAGCTCTATGGATCTCCCATTAATCTGAACAGTACAAAAATATTTCATTCTTTGCCCACAAAACTACTACGTTGACTGTTTCATTAAGCACAGACACACCATTAACATAAAAACTAGAGTCACAACTTTCGAATTGATCAACTCGTCATTTTGAATGTTCTCTTTTAATAAAAGAATGTGCCTCTTTGGATTTACAAAATCTTTGGAAATAATTCCACTTTTTACCTCTGTGGCACTGTTGACCAAAAGCTACACTTTTCTCTTTTAGACTCATGATTGCTACAACAATTACGACAGTTGACTATGAGGCTAGGTGAAGGCGCATGCTTTGAGTTTGCTGACTCACCCTTGTGCTTTACTGAGACTACACGCTCTGGAATTTGCTAGAAAGCTACGGAGTTTTCCCATGGAGTGCTGCAGGACTCACAGTAGCTGCCATGTGCTTGGGCCTGTTTCTTTTAACCACTTGCTGCATACTATCAACATTAGCTTTAGAAGACACTGGAAGCATTTCTCATTTGTAAGCATACTTGTGTCCTTTTCTGTGAGCTCATATATCTGACAAATCTCTGTGGCCTTATTCAAAGTTAAACCACTGTCTCGAAGCAAAATTTTTCGCAAAGCATCATCTTTAATACCACACACAAGTCTGTCTTTTATCAACTCATCCCTTAAATCACCAAATCTGCACGATTTAGCCTTATTTCTTTAGTCACTTATATATGATACAAAAGTTTTACCAGGCTTTTGATCCCTTGTGTAAAGTAAGTGCCTTTACATTGTAATATTCGTATGAGGGTTACACACTTCTCTAAATTTACGTTTTAAGCACTTGGGGTCTTCCCTTGTTTCAGGCAGTACCATGTATGTTGGTCTTCCTTCTCCACTACAAACATAGCAGATGCATACACAAATGAACACTCTCTTTCTATGACTTCTGAACCAGCTAAATTAAGCAGAATAAATGCCTTTGTACGTATATCTTTGTCAGAAAATACCTCTTGTATGAAAATATCATACACTTCCTCAAACAATCTCCAATTCTCTGCAATATTATCATCAAATACAAGTGGAGCTGGTGTGCAAAAGTCTTCTGCCATGCCAAAAAATTATGCAAAAACACACTACAAAATGGCCCTTGTAATGATGTATGAATATACGCGCACACCAGGTAATTGAAATAAAGAATAGTTGTGCAAGAACTTACCATAACCTTAGATGTTCTTCTCTTCCATGTTGCAGTATTCATAATAGTAGGGAGGTTGCTGCCTGCAGTGTCAAAATCCGGCCAGTATACCAAAGTCTTGCTTCAGGAGGGTATGATGTCCTGCGTCATGGCCATAAACCGATGTAGGGTATAAAAGTAACATCTGCACGTACTTTCTTCAGAATGGACTGCCACATACTCTAGTACTCCTGGGGGTTTAAGGAGGGTCCAAGTTGGTAGACCCTAGAGATTCACATGTAGACTAGAATAAGGGTACTTGTTAGGCTGTGATCAGTGGAGAGGCTAAAAGATAAGATGACAGGATGGCAATATGCCCACAGGCTAATAAGGTATAATAGGCAGGTGAGCCAGAGGGGCAGGTAGGGAGGGACAGAATACTGCAACATAGAAGAGAAGGACATCTAAGGTTATGACAAGTTCTTACACAACTGTTCTATGTCCTTCTATTCACATGTTGCAGTATTCATAACAGTAGGGAGAGTGCCAAAGCTTTTAGGTATGAACCTGGGTGGAGGATTGGGGTCCTTGGTCAATGATACCCTAAAGAACTGACCTGGTGAACCCAGCTCTAGCCCTGAAGGCTAAGTCCAGTTTGTAATGTTTGGTGAATATGTGCACTGAAGCCCAGGTGGCAGCTTCTAGGATTGAGGCATAATCAACCCCCTTGAAAAAAGCAGCTGAGGAAGCAGCTGACCTGGTAGTGTGTGTGATTTGACCTGGCACTATAAGGGTTTACCATGGACAGAATAACATATTCCAATGGATTTAGAGATCCATGAGGAAATTGTTTGTTTTATGACTGCCTTCCCTAGAGCCCTATGATGGAAGGAGATGAAAAGCTGATCAGATTTCCTAATAACTTTGGTTTTGTCTAAATAATACTTCAGTTGTCGGTGTACATCTAGAGAATGTAGGGTCCTCTCTGTGGCAATTTGTGGATTAGGGTAGAAAACAGGTACGTTAATGGTTTGGTTTAAAGAAAGTTCATTAACCACTTAAGGCATGAAAGAGGGATTAAGTCCTCAGGGCAACTCTATCCTTGAGGAAAATGAGGTATGAAGGGATGGCCATAAGGGCTTGGATCTCTGATACCCTCCTAGCGGAGGTAAGGGCCACTAGTAGCATAGATTTAAAGGTGCACAGTTTTAGTGTTACTGAATATGCTGGTTCAAAAGGTGGCAGTGTGAGTTTTTCTAGGACAAACTTCAGGTCCCAAGGTGGAAGGATAGGCTTTCTAGGGGGGGGGGGGGCTGATTATGAAGAACTCCTTTGAGGAACAGCTTGACCTCTAATCTGGATGCCAGCGGTGGTAACATAGGCAGAGATTGCAGATAAATGGACTTTAACTGATGAGTAAGTTAGTCCTGCATGAAGGAGCTCATACAAATAGCAAAGAACCAAAGGAACAGGAATAGTTATAGGGTCCTGGTTTTTCCTCTGACACCACCTGGAGAATCTTTTCCATTTAGAGATGTAATTTCTTCTGGTGCTAGGTTTCTTGGCCTCCTGCAGGACATTGAGTATGTCCTCTGTGTATAGGTCTCTGAAGGGGATTAGAACCCAATCACCCATAAGCTCAATTTCAAGTTGTTCACTTGAGGGTGTAGTATGGATCCCCTGTTCTGTGTGGGCAAGTCGATTTGGTGGGGTAACCTGTGGTGACTGCCCTTGGCTAGTAGGTAGAGAAAGGGAAAACAGTGCTGTCTTGGCCAGTAGAGGGTCATCAACAGGATTTTTGGTTTGTCCTTCTGTATTTTGAGGACAACTTTCTGAATCAGAGTGAAGGGTGGAAAAGCATAGAGAAACATTCCCCCCAATGAAAGGAGAAGGCGTCCACTTTCCAGGCCTATGGATGTGGGGCCTTGTGCAAAATTTGGGCATCTGTTTGTTCTGGGAGGAGGAAAGCAGACTCAGTTGTGGAATACCCCACTTGTGAATGAGATCTAAGAACACCTCTCTGTGAAGCATGCATTCATGAGAGGGAGCTGAAGTTCTGCTTAGACAGTCTGCCATGACATTCTCCGTCGAGGGAATGTACACTGCTACTAGATGGATGTTTAGGTTCTTTGCTAGAGTCCAGATTTGGATGGCTAAGCTGCAAAGGGGATAGGAACTTGTCCCCCCTGTTTGTTTATGTACCACATGACAGTCATATTGTCTGTGGTAACCTTGAGAGTTCCTGGGAGTAGGGCTGTTTTGAAAGTTTGTAGGGCTAAAAGGAGTGTCCTCATTTCTTTGATACTGATGTGGTCCTTTAGTCTTAGTGTGGACCATTTTCCCTGTACAGTGATCTGTTTCTGGTTGTGCTGTAGTACAGCCCCCCCAACCCAGGTCTGATGTGTCTGTGGTGAGTTCTAGCAGGGGGGCAGAAACCTGTAGTGGGATACCCTGGTTGTGATGGATGGCTGAGATCCACCACTGGAGTTCTGTCTTCAGACAATAGAGTAGTGGGAGAGGGGTGTTCAGGGGATGGACGTGTTGGCTCCATAAGTTCTTCAAGATCCACTGGATCTTTCTCATGTGGAGTCTTGCTAGGGGCAATATGGGTATTAGGGATGCCATGTAACTGAGCAACCTTAAATTCCTGTGCTGGCAATGAAGTAAGATTGATAAGTTTTCTGAGGTAAATGGCCAGATCCAGGATTCTTTGTTCTGGGATAAAGGTTTTCATAAAGTCTGCTCTGATTCTGCATCCCAAGAAAACCATGTCTTGTGTGGCTTGCAAATGAGACTTTTCTTTGTTGATAAGTGAACCCCAGTTGGGTTAGGGTGCTCTTGGAGGACTTGGTGGTTTTGATGAAGTACAATAAGGTAGTCTATGTAGGAGTATATTTGTATACCATGTGTTCTGCAGTGAGCAATGAAGGGTGCTAGACTCTTTGTGAACACTCTAGGGGTTGTGGAAATCCCAAAGGGCAAGACAGAGAATTGAAAATGCCAGGAACCTACTGCAAAGCAGAGGAATTTCCTGTAGTCTGGGTGAATGAGTATGTGTAGGTAGGCATCCTTCAAATCCACGGCCACCATGTAGGCCTGAGTGGAAATGAGTGAAAGGAGCAAAGGTAAGGTGATCATTTTGAAGCTAGGTACCTTGAGAAACAGGTTTAGGAAAGATAGATCTAGAATTGGTCTCCATGGACTGTCTTTCCTTGGTACCAAAAACATTCTTGAGTAAAATCCTTTGTTTCTTTGGCTGGGTGTCATTTGTTCTATGGTGCCCTGGGCTAGTAGTTGTTGAATGATGGAGGGGAGAAGGTGGACTTGATTTGCTGGAGGTTGAGGAATTCCCTGGAAGGGGGTAACATCCACCAAGTCATAAAGTAACCCCACTGAATGATGGATAGTACCCATCTTTCTGTTGTAATCTTCCGTCAGGAGGGTAGGGAGAGGGTGAGGCAAAGAGAAAGTGGGGTGTTTAGATTTAGAAATGGTAAGTCAAAGTGGAGGTGGTCTGGTTTGATCAGACTGGCTCCAAAAGGGGGTAGTGGAAGGGGTGGAGGGAAACCTAGTGGCAGAGGTTTTCCTCTGTTACCTGCAGCCCTTTTCTGATCAGCTGTGTGGGAGGACAGCCTCCTAACAAAGGATGTTTTCTGAGGGTAGTTTCTGTGGTACCTAGGTATGGGAGATACCAGCACGTGTTTTAGGTTTTGTAGTTCTTTTCCCTTTTCTTGAAGGGATTTTAGAAGTTCAGCTGAGGCCTGGCCAAATACAGCTTTATTGTCCAGGGGGGCATCAAGCAGTTTTGTCTGTACATCTAAAGGCAATGGCTGGAGTCTCAGTCAGGAGTAACGTCTTAGTAGGGAGCCAGATGCAGTATATTTGGATGATGCTTCCACTGCATCATAACTGCACTTGATGGAGTGCCTAGTTACTTGGGATGCCGTGAAGAGTAAGTTGTCAAGCAGAGTTTTTATATTGGAATCAGGGGCCTCAGAGAGTAAGGTGGAAGCCTTAGCAACTGTGTCCAGGACAAACCTAGCCATGTGGGTTTGGCAGTTCAAGGCTCTTACAGCAAGAGTGGAAGAGGCATACACTTTTTCTCCTAGCCTGTCCATAAATTTACTGTCTTTATCAGTAGGATAGAGAGCAGAAAAAGGTAATTACCTAGATATCTTATCTGCAGAGAGTGCAGTAGCAGGGTCTGCTGGTGGATTTCTGAAAAGGAACTGCGTGTCCTGAGGCACCTTCCAAAAACATTCAGGACGTTTTGATGCGGGAGGTTGGGAATCTGGTGTCTGACAGGCAGCTAATAAAGCATCCTGGAAGGCAGGAAGCAAAAGGGGCACAGCTGAAGGTGATGGCTGTTCCATTTGCAGTAGGTCAAAATATATATCTTCTTACTATCTGAGACCATTGAGGCTTGCCATTTAAAAAGTTTCCTCATGAGGGAGATGGCATTACCAAAGGTGAATTCTTCCCCAGGGGACTCTGTGGTAATGGGATCCTCTTCTTCTGGGGTAATAAAGTCTTTGAGCGAATCAATTTGAGATTCACAGGTCACAGAATCCTCATCTGGGGAGAGATCTTCCTCTGATGCAAGTAAAGGGGGGCCTGTAGGAGAAAAAGTAAGTTGCTGTTGTGTCTGTAGGGCCTGGAATGCCTTTAACAAGCTTTGAGAGAAAACTTCCCAACCTGGGACAGGTTGTGTGTCTGTGTACCTTACTTTTTGCTTTCTCTTCATAGGGGTAGATTGCAGAGAAACAGAGGGAGCCAAAGTCTGGGTGGAAAGAGGAACAAGAGCAGGACCCTCCATCTGAATGAGTCATGGTTCCACTCTGCCATCAGAATCTGACGGCTGCTTTGCCCCAGCTTCCATCGTGATTCCTGGGCCTAGTAAAGAAACGGGGGTCTGAAAAGATCCCGGGCTTTCATCAGTCTCAAGAATCTCCCCCGACGCCTAAGGCGCAGCATGAGAATCAGGCCTGGTTTTCTTGGCCTTTTTCCTCGGTGGCTCTTTGGACAGGCCTGCTCCTCCCTCCATACCGAGCGCGAGATGTTGACACCTCTGATTTTCTAAGTAAAGTTTAACTGCGGCCAGTGGAACCAATGATTTGCAAATAGGGCAGGATGTATGGCCATGGGCCTCGCCTAAACAGAATACGCATTTATCGTGCAAGTCCTTGTGAGGAATTTGTCTCCCACAAGCACACTTCCCTTTCTAGTGGGCATGTATGCATTAGTGGGGGAAAATAAATAAATAAATAAAAGGGGAAACAATGCAAACCCCACTGGGTACTTATCTGTAGCAGTAATTTGTAGCTGTCGTCTGAATTAGCAATCTGCTTTCCGAACTGGCAAACTGTAGTCCGACGTTCACTGTGGCACAAAAATTCTAAAGAGGGTACATGCAGACGTCACTTTTACACCCTACGTCGGTTTATGGCCCTGGCGCAGGATGTCACACATACCTTCCTGAAGCAAGACTTTGGTATACTGGCCGGATGTCGGCGCTGCAGGCAGCAACCTCCCTACTGTTATGAATACTGCAATATGTGAATACAAGGGCATCATTCAAATACACAAACTCTTTGAAATTCTGTAACTTTGTGAAATATGCTTTGAAATGGCTGCATTTTGTGAAATAACTGTACTGTAATACTGCATAAACTTGCGAAAACTTTGTACACCGGATATTTCGAATAGTTTTAATTAATACGAAAAAGTAGCACATAGCAAAAACATGCTATTGATTTCCTTGTTTTATACATTTTATAGGATTCAAACATTGTTTCTAACATTTTCATAACTATTTTGAAAATGTTATCAATATGTTGTAGTTTCAGACATTTCGTTTAACTAGAAATTCATTTTGAGCATTATTTTTATATTCTTTGAGTAAGAAATCATTTGAGCAAGTTTTAGTACCTGCAATTCATTTCTGACCTGTTTTGTAAGGCGTACCTGTAATGAGGATGAGCCATTCTTCTATATTCCTCGAACATTAACTGCGTGTCTCTTGGTCTTGATTCTGGATCCCATTCTGACACCATGTTGCTCGTCCTCTTATCATACAAGACAAACAGGCAGGGTAGTTTGTTTATATACTTATTACATAGAAACACAGGATGAACAGCAGCAACGTAAAATATGAATAAACTGATTAACACATACATGCATGCTTACATCTCAACAGCTCTCTACAAAATGGCAGTCTAGCTTGCAAGTGCTCAGTATTTATACACATGTGCAAGCCCATGGAAAGCTTCTTAAAGGTATATACATGCTCTGATCTACAAGGGGGACACCTGCAGGGACAAGTACTGGGACTGTGGTATGCATGTGTGCGTTTGTATTTGAATGTGTACTTATGTGTGTGGGGGAGTGACAGCGGGGGGATGCCTACGCCTAAACAAAGAGGCCACAGCAGTTAACTACTGTGACATGCAGTAGTAACTGTGATTAAGATATATGCATATTATCTGGTAAATGTCTTTCCTCATCAAGGTTAATATGTCTTTAAATTGTAAAGTACTACATACTGGAAACACGGCCTTTTTAGCATGAGCCATATGACTCGCATTAGGTCCTTAATTTCCTAGAACAAATACAGTAAATAGTATTACTTATTCATCTTGCCTGTTACTCACATCTGTGATTGTTTTAATACAGTCTTCACTGCAGCTTTTCTCTAAGGCTTCTGCTGAAAATGGGTTCCATTGCCCAGTAGATCTTTCTCAGTAAAGACATGTCAATAAACAGTATACAAATATGTCAACAAAAGATGATGTGGTTTAATGAGTCTATCTTAGATATGCCTCTACCTCCACAAAGCTGCTCTCTCACACCCTTACTCTACTCCTTCCTTGCTCAGTCTCTATTAGCTATGAAAGCATCTGGTGATTTGTACAATATCAATTTCTCAGTGTAATATAGGCTTCTAAAAGCCTCTCTGAGAAGTAATAGTTCCCTATCAGATCACTGGAAAAGGTACTTCACTCCATTGACTGGATTGGACTAGTACACTTCTGGCAGACAACTGGCTGAAATGCTCAGGACAGGGAGTAACCACTGACTATTTGTCCTATTCCATGGAGTGGGTGCAGTGTTTTCAGAGTATCACTACAACCTGGTAGAAGTCAGAAGGCTATGCTGTTGTGCTTAATCTTATGTGCAAGTACCATATCAAGATTGTAGCAGCACTGCAGAATAAGCATTACCAGAAAAAATGTGTTCTTAGCATCCTGATTGAACATATTGCAAATAAAGGGCTAGCTGAGGTGAAGGGGTATACAGTAACCCCTCCAGGATTCATTGGGCTATGTCTGTCACAGTTTTCCAAGACAAGTTACATTCACAACATGAATGACAGAAGGGATGGAAACAAAGGGCAAATGCATGGTTAGGATAACTGGCCTAGTCTGCTCAGTGTGGAAAAAAAACACACACATAAAAGTGTAGCAACAGATTCTCCAGTTTAACTTAAAATGCTTTTCTTACAAGTGCTACCCATGCCCCATTCCTCATATACTTACCCTTCCTTTCCAGACTGTCCCCTAACAATGCAGTGCCTGATGGGAGGTATACCAGAGGAAAAAAGACAATGATTTGACATGCAAACCATAATATGCAACAAAAACAGCATATACCACACATAAATCACAGAAAGATGTCAAATGTGGGTCAGGTAATCAAGAAACACACTTTCTGATACAAACCTAAATTGTGGAGCAATGAGTTAAAAAAGTTACACTAGGACTATAGTTGTGATTTCATTCAGGCAGCTTAGCCAGCATTAATGATTATATTAGCAGCAATAATTACTAGAATTATCCATGCAGGAATAAGAAAATGGTCTTATTTTCTGGGGATATATAAGAAGTTCAATCCATAAACAGGCATTAAAATGTTGCCTGCAACATGCAGCTGCTTATCAAAGTGAAGCACTTCTGTTTCAGTCATAAACAGAGCAGTGTCTCTAAGACTACCGCCTCTTCAGAATCAGTCCCCAAGCAAGCATGGGATAGAGAGAGAAGAAGCAAACCCCAAGGAAATGCTAGGTACAGCCAATGGGCCCAAGAAGACTAGTTATTGACTGGCTAAAATTATAGTCATAAAATGGTTCGACTAAATGTCTCATTTATGAGATTGATCTTCTGCAGGCAGTGAGTGGGAAGTAGTAGTTTGTAAATAAGCACAAAAAAAAAAAATAAAATAAATACAGACTGCTTTATGAAAATACTGTTTTCACATTTTGGCAGGATACCTTCAAATCTATACTACGAGTTACAAGCTTTACTCATAACTAAAATTTACTTCAGATAAACAGGTTGATTTCTATCCCTCTCCTCTTAACCTGATAAATGTTTAGCAATGTACTGACCTTCTAGAACAAACCACACACACACACACACACATATGATGTGAGCTTAAGTATACAAACTATGCTTATTAACATTACCTATGACCCTTCACATGATTCAGTTTTTCCCTGATTGCATGTCTTGCTTAATCAGGCTGTCAATATTACACAAATGCACGTGACCCTTTGTCATGCTCCACAAAATCACTGTTGGAATACTGGTACATGCCAGTGTGCAGATAGCTGCCAGAAGCTGTTCTATCTAGCTTAGAATATTTGTCTTGGGTTGTAAAATTTCAGACTGGCATTCAGTGATGTATTCCTGGAGCTGAAACACAGCAATAAATACAGAATGTTCATCTTTTGGGACATACCTGATGCAAGTATTGCACTCAGTAACCTTTTACTTTGTGATCTGCACTTTCTGATGTGTCGTGCTGTAAAGCCATCCATTTACTAGCAAAAGGTGCGAGAAAGTCATTTGCTCTTACTTCTCACTTTGCAAAAAACTGAGCAAGTTCCTGTGATACATCTGCAAGACATACCAGTTAGAGCTGGCATGGGTGATACAAAATTCACAGACTTTGAGACCTTGGCAGCATCTACCCAAAGAAGTGACAAAGATTTTGTGGAAATAAACTACAGAATCTTTCTTGTCAAACACACTTACACCCCAAACCCCAGGATTTGACAGGAAATGATTACTAGTAAATCTTGCTTGGAGGGTAACCGGCTGGCCGTCATAAGTCCATAGGTATTTACTAGGCACACAGCCCAGCAGACCATTAATGAGCCTAGATCAGACTTCCGATTGCTCCAAAGTACTGTCTGATTAAGTGACTAGCTCAAGTTCAAACAATAAGCAAATGAAGGATAAGGGAATCAAACCCTGTATTACATAAATTAGAGCTCACAGCCTTATTAACCCCTCTGTACCTAATGGCAGTCTGTAATTATATTCCAACTACATATTAATCGACCCAGGTGGGACTTGAACCCACAATCCTCAGCTCCAGTGGCTGATGCTTTATCTATTAGATCAGCTGCCAAGGCACATGTTTTTAATGAAGCATACAACAGGAAGACTATTAAAATGGCATAAGAGGAAGCAGACATATGGGCACACTCCTACTCAACACCACACTGGCAAAGTCCTATAAAATGGGTAAGGACAAAAATAAACTGGAAGGACTTAAGACAATTTTTTAATAAGTAAAAAAAAAGGAAAACAAGTGATAACACATACTTGCACAATTGTGTCTACATTATTCATTAATACATTATCATAGTTTAATAAAAACTGTGCCACATGCCTCACAGCTGGTCTGCCATTTTACCCAATAGATCTCACATCCCAGAGTATTTACAAGTCAAATAAAATATCCTGGAAAAGTCAACTGACACACTCCACTTCTGATGGAGATGTTCCTGGAAACTGATCTGATGGTTAAGTATTCATTTGTAGTTGCAGAAAAAGGAAACACTACTAACTATGGTTCTGGAGGACAAGTCACCCATTGGAAACCATAGCTGGTTCATAACTTGACCAGATATTAAGTGCCAAACAGTCAAATGAGCAAGACTGACTTGGATAAATTCCAGAAAGCAGAGTCTTGTTCACTATGCATGACAAAAATTGTGAGGCTACTTCCTGTTGGTCCTTGTGTAATTCTGAGAACATGAGCTGTATTTAAACAGAGTCTGAAAAATACAGCTCTGATTGGATTTTAGGATGACTGTGTAGAAAGATGAGTTTCACTGTGCTGTAAAGATTGTACAGCTGTGAACGTAAACTTACCATAACGGTAGATGTTCGAATGATCACTGCTGCAGTAACCACAGTTATATGGGCTATATCTTGCCAAGGATATAACAGCAGGCCAGCTTCCAAAGCTTCAGGGCAGTTCCCATGCACTCAGTCAGTCAGCACAAGCTGAACTGTCTAAGCAGGTTTGGGTGCCAAACCCTTCAGAGCTTTCAAGCCAATAGAGAGAGGGAAGCTAAGCCCTGAAAGTTTAATATTAGGAACAAAAAAAAAAAAAAGAAGTATTCACACCCTGGCATGAACACCATACCAAGAAACAAGTGGGCTAGAGGGAGGGAGCAGCTACTGTAGCAGTGATCATTCGAACATCTACTATTATAGTAAGTTAACTTATGCAACTATACTATGTTCATCATATTGATCACTGATGCAGTAGTTTTAGCATTATGGGTAGATTATTCTATCTTGCTACATTTGGGAGATGGAAGGGGAAGGGTCCAGGAGCCCCTGGAAAATACTAGCAAAGTCTGATCTAGACTAAGAGAAGGAATCAAGCTTATAATGCCTTGTAAACGTATGTACAAAGGACCATGTTGCTGCTTCTAGAATGCCAGTAGAATCCAACCATTTCCAAAAAACCATACAGTGGATATAAAAAGTTTACACACCCGTTAAAATGCCAGCTTTCTGTGAAATAAAAAAATATGACCACAATAAATCATTTCAAAACTTTTCCCACCTTTAATGTGACCTATAACCTATACAATTCAATTGAAAAACAAATCTGTTAAGGAAAAAATATAAAAAAATAAAACATACAATACACTGGTTGCATAAGTCTGCACACCTTTAAACTATTACTTTGTTGTGTGTGCACACCCTTAAACTAATACTGTGTTGAAGCACCTTTTGATTTAATTACAGCATTCAGTCTTCTTGGGTACACACCTGACAACAATTAAAGAGACTCTGATTAACCCCAAATAAAGTTCAGCTGTTCTAGTAGGATTTTTCTGACATTTACTTGGTTGCCTGTTACAGCAAAAGCCATGGTTCGCAGAGAGCTTACAAAGCATCAAATGGATCTCATTGTTGAGAGGTATCAATCAGGAGAAGAGTACAAAAAAAACTTCCACAGGAATGGATATACCATGGAACACAGTGAAGACAGTCATCAAAAAGTGGAGAAAATATGGGACAACAGTGATGCTGCAAAGAAATGGATGTCCCTCCAAAATTGATGAAAAGACAAGATGAAAACTAGTCAGGGAGGCTGCCAAGAGACCTACAGCAATACTGAAGGATCTGCAGGAATTTCTGGCAAGTACTGGTTGTGTACTACATGTGACAACAATCTCCCGTATTCTCCATATGTCTGGACTATGGGATAGGGTTGCAAAGACAGAAGCCTTTTCTTACACAGAAAAACATCCAGGCCCAGCTAAAATTTGCAAAACAATACATCAAGTCTCCCAAAAGCATGTGGGGAAAATGTGTTATGGACTCATGAGGCCAAGGCTGAACTTTTTGGCTACAATTCCAAAGGGTACATTTTGTGCAAAAACAACACTTTGCATCACCAAAAGAACACCATCCCCACGGTGAAGTATGGTGGTGGCAGTATCATGCGTTGGAGTCACTTTTCTTCAGCTGGAACTGGGTCAAGGTGGAGGGAAATATTAACAGTTCCTAAATACCAGTCACTTTTGGCCCAAAACCTTCAGACGTCTGCTAGAAAACTGAAGATGAAGAGGAATTTCACTTTTCAACACGACAATGACCCCAAGCATACATCCTAATCCACAAAAGAATGGCTTCACCAGAAAAAAATTAAAGTTTTGGAATGGCCCAACCAGAGCTCAGACCTAAATCCAATAGAAAATATGTGGGGTGACCTGAAGAGGGCTGTGCACAAAGATGCCCTTGCAATCTGACAGATTTGGAGCACTTTTGCAAGGAAGAGTGAGCAAATTTTGCCAAGTCAAGATGTGCCATGCTGATAGACACCTACCCAAGACTGAATGTTGGAATTAAATCAAAAGGTGCTTCAACAAAGTATTAGTTGAAGGGTGTGCACACACAACAAAGTATTAGTTTAAGGGTGTGCATACTTATGCAACCAGCATGTTGTACGTTTTTTATTTTTTATATTTTTCCCCAAACAGACCTGTTTGTTTTTCAATTGAATTGTACAGGTTTATAGGTCACATTAACGGTGGGAAAGGTTTTGAAATGACTTACTGTGGTCTCATTTTTTTATATCACAAAAAAATGGCATTTTAACAGGGGCGTGTAAATTTTTATATCCACTGTATATGAAGCCAAAGCCATGGTACAGTGAGCCTTGACTCTGGCTGGGAACAGTTTTGTCGTGGTGAGTATAACAAAAGTTAATATCCTGAGACAACCATTTGGAATTAATCTGTTTTGATGGCGGTTGTCCCTCCTCCTTAACTTCACCAGAAATAAACAACCAATCTGAAGATCTGAAAAATTTAGTTCTGTTAAGACAGCACCAAAGTTGGCTGTGGACATCCCTGATTTCCATTCTCCCTCATTTTTAGGTTCAGGAAAGAAAATGGATGCATAGACAGTTTGACTTAAAGTAGACTCAAATACCACTTTAAGCATAAAAGAGGGATTAGTTTTGGACTTCTAAACTGATCAAAAGAAATCTAGAGATCCTGAAAGAAAATCAACTAGAAAAGGAGAAGAAAAAACACTGATTGGGAAGAAACCTGTAGCTGTTTATCAAAAAGCAGTTCAAGCTCCAGCTAAAATAGAAAAAGCTTTAAATAGCTATTCAGATGAATTGAGAAAAATCAGAAAAATCAAGAGGTTGAAATGAAGAAAAGGCTGGCTGAGTATGATGCTGTTCAAGAAGAGCCGTTTTAAAAAAAATGGTAGAGTTAGAGGGCACTTCTTATACAGAAAAACTGAGATTTTCTGCTGTACCAGAGAAACTGAAAGGAATATTCTCTTAACTTTATGAAAGCACAAATAAGCAACTGAACTGGTATTCGAAAACAGGATTTGCTAATTGAAAGAGCACATAGTGTGTATGCTCCAAACCTGGCCATGAGAAAGCCGCCAAGGCCTGTATTAGAAAAGATGCAATCATACCAGCAGAAAGAGATGATTCTAACAAAAGTGTAGCAGAAGGGCACATATTAAACATTGGAGACAAAATGATTATTTACTGTACACCAATCAATAGAGAAGTAAATTTATCCCAGTAATCAGGTAATGTCGAAAGGCAGGTGTGAGATTCAAACTGCTGTACCCATCTGTCTTCAGAATGCTTTTTACCGGAGGATCAAAGACATTTTTTTCATGAAGAACAGGTTAAAAAAGAAATACAAAAGTTTGCCCAAGAAGAACTGGGTCATCAAACAGTAGGGACACTGCTTCTCAGTCTTCTGATAATAAAGCCCATAGAGAGACTTTGCTAGTAAAACCTTTTCCAATGTTCCAAAGCAAAATACTTGAGAAACAGAAAAAAGCACAGACGTTGACAAGAACTGGGAGTACCCTGGACTTGAACCAGAGTCTGGAGTTGGGAGATGGAGATGAACTGGAAGACCAGCAACACTGAAATTAGAAAATAAATGTGAGGCTTAATGTAGTAACACGTTTCATGTGTAGGCAAAATTAGTAACACTGTAAATGAAATGAAAAGTTTTCCTTTAGCAAATTAATGATCAGTGTGAGTTCAGAAGTCTGCAGCTGTACATTCTGTTCTTATGTTTCCATGGAGACAAACTGACTACAGGTTTGGACAATAAATCTCAAGAGCTGTGGACATTATTTGCTGAGAGAAACATAAAATTAAAATGTACAAGGACAAGTAATTTAGTAAAAAATAAAGGTACTTGTGTATTATCTCAACCAGATTTCCGTACCGATATTATTCCGTCTGTGTGCACGGAAACAGGTTGCTTAACCTAAAAAGGGGTCTGTCGAGAATTAAGCATTAGTCTGCCTCAGTATTTATGAGCCCAGAAGAGGAGTACGGGTGAAATTTTCTACTTGTGGATGACACGCCTCATTGCTCCTGTAACTCCACATTGCGGAAATGCGTTACAATACCTGCATTTCTCACTACAATGTCAGGAAAGGGAAAGCGACTCACGAAAAAGACCCTGTAACCTTCTACAATGTACATTTGTCAAGCCCAAGGATTGCTGCCTATTCTACTTTATGTATCAAGATTTTCACTTAAGGTGCTATTACAAACTGCCCCCATTTGGGAGGCAAACAATGCCCACACCTTACACAAAATGAAAGATACAAAGTCAGTTCCTGAAAACACCTCCTGTTACTAACACTTTTGAAAACATCTTACTGCCTGATGGTGCGATTCTTCGTGTCATTTGTGGCATGTAACATGATTTTCCAGTGTGCCCTGCTCATATGTTTACAGTTAGTTTTGGTTAACGTTTTATTTTTAACAATCTTTTCTGTCTCTGTGTTTGCCTTCCCTGAAGGAAGCCTTCCACTCAGTGCAAGGAATCCATTCAACAGAATGGTAGCAGGCATGATAACGTAAGTGTGCATGTGTAATGCATGCAAAAACTGGAAGAGGGTTTTCGGAAATGTTTCATTTCCAGAAGGTAATGCAAATTTAATCCACAGCAGTAAAAGTACAGTTGTGCACCTACCATAAATGTAGATGTTTGAGTGTATTCACTGTTGCAGTCATTACTCTTGGGTTATCCTGCTGGCAGGCTACCCTCAGTCGGCCAGAATTCCAAAGTCTAGGTCCGGCGTCAGTTGCTGTCGCCTCTTCCCTGACGTCAGTGCGCCAGGGGTATAAAAGATGCAGCCGACGCCATTTTCTTCAGTTTTTCTCTTGATCCAGATGTCAGATGCCCCCAAATTGGAAGGCTGAAAAATATGCCAATAAAAATGCATGCACAAAAATAACATTTTCTTCAACTACGAGCAAATACACCAAATAAGTTTTATAGGATAGAAAAGTGCAGATAAGTCCCAGCAAAGAAAAGGGGGGTGGTGGGTGGGTAACCCAGACTGCAACAGTGAATACACTCGAACATCTACATTTATGGTAGGTACACAACTGTACTATGTTCATCGTGTTTCACTGTTGCAGTCATTACTCTTGGGTTGAATCCCAAAGCTGAGGATGGGTGGCTGGGCTAAACAGAATTAGGAGAGGCTATGAGGCCCTGCAGAACTGCAATGGCAAAGCCTGCTCTGGACTTAGAGTAAAGAGGTAAGTGGAAGTGCTTTGTGAAAGTGTGCACTGAACTCCAAGTTGCAGCCTCTAAGATACCTTTGGTTGGTACTCCTCTGAGAAAGGCTGCTGCTCTGGTGGAATGAGGCCTAATGCCCCTAGGCACTGATTTGTCATGTTGAAAATAGCAGAAACGGATGCAATGGCTTATCCATTTAGAAATAGTCTGTTTTGAGATGGCCTTTCCTTGTGATCCTGCAGCATATGACACTAAAAGTTGCTCAGTCTTTCTGAAAGCTTTAGTTCTGTCCAAGTAGAAGCGTAACTGCCTGTGTATGTCCAAAGAATGCATAATTTTCTCACCCTTGTTCTGTGGATTTGGATAAAAGGTAGGCAAGTGAATGGTTTGGTTGAGGGCCACACTGGACACCACCTTAGGCATAAACGTAGGATTTGTCCTCAGGGAAACCCTGTCTGGATGAAAAATGATAAAAAGGTTCCACAGCCATGAGAGCTTGTAACTCAGAGACTCATCTTGCAGAGGTTATTGCTAGGAGCAGAGCTGTTTTCCAGGATAAGAATTTTATCTCTGCTGTGATGCTGGCTCGAAAGGAGGCAGTGTGAGTTTTTCCAAAACATAATTGAGGTCCCAGGCCGGAATTGGTGCTCTCCTTGGAGGCCTAATGTTTCTGGCCCCTCTGAGGTACTGTCTTATTAAAGGATGAGATAAGATAGGTGGTTCCGTATTGTAATGGGCTGAAATGGCAGAGGCATGAATCTTAACTGATGACAAAGAAAGGCCTTTGTTCAGCATCTCAGTTAGGTATTGTAAAATCTGAGGGATATTTGGTACACACGTGCCAATGCCTTGTTCCTGGTTCCAAGCACTGAATCTCTTCCATTTTTCTGCATAAGATTTTCTGGTACTGGGCCTCCTGGTCTCCAAGATAACATCCATAACAGCTTTTGAAAGAGGAGTGCTCTGAATGGCTACATTATCCGCCATGCTGCCAGATTTAAGGTCCTGAGTTGGCTGTGCAGGATCTGATTGTTTTGTTGGGTCAGCAAGTGAGAAGTTTGAGGCAATATCCATGCTGGACCTTGAGACAAGCTCTTTAGGATTGGGTACCAGTGCTGGTGTGGCCAGTCTGTGCAATCAGTATAATTTTTGGCTTCTCTTGTCTGACCTTTAGGAGTACCCTGGGAAGGAGAAGCAGTGGAGGAAAGGCATATACTGCTAGATTTTTCCAGCTGAAGGATAGGACCTCCACTTTCCATGCTTTCTTGTGATAAATCCTTGTGCAAAATCTCTGCAATTGGCAGTTGTGAGGGGAGGCAAATAGATCTATGTCTGGGCATCCCCATTTCTTTGTTATCATGCGGAAGACTTGTGGATTCAGTTTCCATTCGTGGGGATCCATGGGGTTTCTGCTTAGTTCGTCTGCCAGAGTATTTGTTTTTCCTGGCAGGAATTATGCTTGCAGGTGAACTTGAAAAGCCAATGCTGTGTCTCATAAGGTCATTGCTTGTCTGCAGAGGGGGTAGGAATGTGTACCTCCATGCTTGTTTATGTACCACATGACCGTAGTATTATCTGTCTTTATCAGTACCTGTCCTGGATGAATCAGGACCTTGAAAGCTGTCAGGGCATTTTGAACAGCTAGCATCTCTTTTTGATTGATGTGAAGATGTATCTGGTTTACAGACCATGTGCCCTGAATACATTTTCCTGCCATATGGGCTCCCCCAGGCATAATCTGATGCATCCGTTGTCAGTGTCTGTCTGGCTGTGGGTAAACCGAATGGCAGACCCTTGTTGTGGTGACAGGCTTCTGCCCACCATCGAAACTCCTGTTGCAGGCAGGGAATGAGTGCAATTACTGTCTCCAGACTGTGGCAATGCTGAGTCCAAACACTTTTTAGATACCACTGTAGTTTCCTCATATGCAGTCTAGCATATGGAATGAGTAGAATGCAGGATGCCATGAAACCCAAGGCCTGCAGGATTTTCCTTGCAGATAAGTGGGTGTTTGTTGCCAAGTTCATGAAGTAAGAAGTCAGATGCTTTTGTTTGTCTGGCGTGAGATAAGCCATCTGGGCAGTTGTATTTAAGCTTGCACCCAGGAATATTATCTCTTGAGAGGGCACTAGTTTTGACTTATTTTCATTTACTGTGTACCCTAGGCCAATTAGTAATCTTTTTTACAAACGCCAGATACTTTAGAAGGATGTCTTTGTTCTCTGCTTGAATTAGGCAGTCGTCCAAGTAGGGATATATTTGAATTCCTGTTTGTCTGCAAAACGCAATTACTGGTGCCAGGCATTTTGTGAAGACCCTGGGTGCAGTAGATAAGCCAAAGGGCAGTGCAGAGAATTGGTAATGCATTCAGCCAGCTATGAATCTGAGGTATCTTCTGCAAGATTATCTGATTGGGACATGCAGGTATGCCTCTTTTAGGTCCAAAGAGGAGACAAGCCTTCTTGCCCAGCATGGGCACTAGCTGCTGTAGAGTCAACATCTTGAATTTTGGAACTTCCAGAAATGTATTTAGAATAGACAGGTCCAGTATTGGTCTCCAGGTTTTGTCCTTTCTGGGTACTAGGAAATATCTGGAGTAAAATCCTTGCCCCTGCTCTTGTTGTGGTACTTGCTGAATGGCCCTCATGTCCATGAGGGCTGTAATTTGTTTTTGTGCCTCTGCCCATTGATTGTGTGGCAGGTCTGGCATACCTTTTGACCTTGGTAGAGTGCGAAAATGGAACCTGTAGCCTTGGGACACTATGTTCAGGACCCATTTGTCTTGGGTAACCATTTGCCAATTTGATGAAAAAAGTGCTAATTCTCCCCCTAAGGGGGCTGCCAAAAGAAAAGTGCTGGGATCTGGCAGAGGAAAGTCATTGGGACTGTTTTCTGCAAGGTTGGGATTTGTCTTCTCTGCTTTTGGAGGTAGGAGCACCCCATTGTTTAGGTCTGTATGAGCCTTGGGGCTGAGATCTGCCTCTGGGATGTCTGTATCTGCCTCTTTGTGGTCTGTCTGACACTGGAAAGGACCAATTTTTAGAAGGTCAGTTCCTGCTAAACCTGGGTGGCTGTACCTGTAAGAAATCCTTAACTGTCTGCATGGATTTTGCTTTATCCTCCATTTTTTTCAACACCTCTTCTGCTTTAGTACCAAAGAAAGTATCATGCTGTAATGGTGCATCTAATAATTTTGCTTTAACATGATCAGGCAGATTCTGTTCCTTTAACCAAGCATGCCTTCTAATAACAGAACCTGTAAGAGCGGTCCTGCAAGAGGCCTCCAGTGAAGCATAACCACATTGTAAAGTATGCTTTCCCACTTGCTCAGCTGCATGCAATAAATCCTGCAATTCCTTGTTCTCTGAACATTCAGTATTTGTCAACAATTTTTGTTTAAGCAGTGACATTAAATATTGCTGATATTTAAGCATATGAAACTGACAATTTAAAGCCCTTACAACCAAGGTAGCAGAAGTGTAGACTTTTTCCCCCATCTGTCTAGAGCCCTAGAATCCCTATCAGAGGGGACAGGGTTTTTTGCAGTGGAAGCTTTAACTCCTTTGGGACCCTGAGATATAGTTTCTGGGTCAGCAGCGGGGTTTTCATAAAGGAATTTATGAGAATCCGGGACCGTGTAGTATCTGTCTGGCTTAGAAGGTGCAGGGAGTAAAGAGTCAGGGGACAGGCCAGACTCTGAAAAAACATCATCTACAATGTCTAGAACAGGTGGAATAGCAAGGGGTCTATGCTGAGGAAGTAGCAGAAAGTCTCTGAGCCTTTTCTTAGATTCAGAATAATCTTGGCTCTCCCAGTGGAAATGCTCCCTCATGGTGTGCAGGGTTTCCCCCAAAAGAGTAATCCTCAGGAGGAGAGGCTGAAGGAATGGATTCTTCAGCATCAGAATCCTCATAGGGAATCATGGAATAATCCTGTTCAGAAGAGGAATCAGAGGAAATAGAAACCTGATCAAAAGAATCATACTCTGTCTCTTGCCTCGGCCTCTTATCAGGAGGGGGATGGGAGCCCCTGATCAAAGTAATTAGTTCTTCGGCCATTTTGAGCATCTGTTTTTTAGGCATGGAAGTTTGAGTAGGAGAATGCTGTACTTGTTTCTTTGTCTTTAGAGCTGCTTTAGTCTTTGTCTTTGAAGCTGAAGATGGCTTAATATATAGTTGTGTAGGTCTGAAGACACCCTAAGAAGCCGATGCCTGCTCAGCGGCTCCGGACCCATCTGAGGGAATGATTTCCGTGTGTCCAATACCTTGAGTATCCAGAGGCCCAGTCGGCTCCACATGGTAGTCGGAAGCGGCCTGTGGCTCTGAGGTAGCGGGTGCCAGGGGCTGCGAAAGCGCCTCACTGAGAACCGGCGAACCAGCGACTGGCCTAGCAGAGGCCTCATCGTCGGTTTTGGACCTCGGATGCCTATCCTTTTCTTTGTCCTTGTGTTTTTCTAAACTCCAGTTGTCGGCTGTTCCGATGGCATTATATAAGTAAATCTTCGGCCGAAGTAATGAAATGCAAAATCGAACCGACGCTTAATAGTGCGTTGGTTAAATCTAGCACAAAACCGACAGCTAGCAATGTAGTGATCAGGGCCTAGGCAAGGAATACAGTAAGAGTGAAAATCCTTATGAGGTATTTGCTTCCCACGAGAAATACAATTATTAACTTTTTCTGACTCGGTTTGGAGCAAGAAAAAAGTTTCCCCAATGGGGTACTTAGCTTTATTGAAGACTTCGGTTCTGAAATTCGAATTTGAAAATCTCAGGAGTCGGCCGACTGGCACTTGTGAATTGCTTTTGCTTCGGGCACTGCGCGGCAAGAAAGGCTGAAGAAAATGGTGTCGGCTGCATCTTTTATACCCCTGGCGCACTGACGTCAGAGAAGAGGATACAGCAACTGACGCCGGACCTAGACTTTGGAATTCAGGCCGACTGAGGGTAGCCTGCCAGCAGAATAACCCAAGAGTAATGACTGCAACAGTGAAACACGATGAACATCACTGCGAATACCACACTGCAGTGTTTCATGGCCTCCTTTCCACAGAAGTATGCAAAATTCACAACCGCGAAAATCTGGTTGCGATAATATGCAAGTACCAAAATAAATTTTGAAATTACTGGAGGTGAATAAGAGAGCAGTTTTCTTCGTACCTTAATACCTCAATGCATTTCCTAGAACAGTGCATAATTATAGTTTTATTTAAAGACAGTCTGTACACTTTTTCTTAAGGCTAAAGGTTAATGTTTTCTGAAAGCATACAAGCTATTTTTTCATATCTGGGAGGGGATTTAAGATAAGACAAGAAAATACAGTAATTAATGCACGAGGTTTTCATTTAAACAAAAATTTTTTGTTAAATATGACAATTTCAAATGGAGTTGACAAGAAACTGTATAAAGGATCAACCTGACAAACATTATTAGGCGTTTGTAACGTAAAAGCTAGAAACAGACATTTTAAAAAAAGCTGACCTACATACGAGTGTGTGTGTGTATACATACATATATATATATATATATATATATATATATATATATATATATATATATATATATATATATACACACGTATGTATACATGACAGTTGGGTATAGTAACTTCACACAATGGCTACACTATCCATATTATTTTGGAATGTAAACTGCCTCACAGGTATTGAATTATATTATGAAATGCAAAGTACAAATACCAATGCTACAGGAGACACATTTGGAAAAAAGTAAGAATGTGAAATTGATAAAGAAAGAATTTCAGGATGGAAATTCATCAGAATATCAAAGGCAAAGGAAAAGGGGAGTACTTATACTAATTGCTACAGGAGCTCCGGTAGTGACAGAAAAAGAGAAAAAAAAGATAATAATGGTAGATTTGTGCTAGTAATAGGCTACTAAAAATTCTAACCTTACATGTAAAAACTAAAAAAAACTAACCTCCATACATGAATACAACACAAAAAATTGCAACTCACTAATCCCATACACACTCACCACAACCTAATATTATGCTGGGACATTCACCCCGATCCCGGACCCACTCACTCCCCTCTTTATCACAAGAACGGTCATAAAACCCTTAACCTTACTACCATCAACCTCCAAATCATCAGAAAGAAAATTCCAGATCTCCATGCCTGGACTGAACACTATAAGCCAGATACTGTAGCAGCAACATCATCAACCATACTTGCAGCTAACCACAGCTCATAAGCTAATCTATAAGCCTTCTGGTTGTCCTGCCCTCTCCTCTCTGTTCACCATGTATCACCCAAATAGACCTCTGCGATCAAGTTAATCAGATGCTCCTTAATGTAGCAAAACTTAACCTTTCTGCCAGTCAAATGTGTTACCCATATGCTATAGCAAAACTATGCTCTTCCTCTTTCAATTAGGTCTACGTCTACTAGCAACCCTGAATGCTTTAAGACTTTGCTGAAAGAATACCTGTTCTCCCATTGGCTATGTACATGTACCAGCACTGACTATAAAAATAAAAACTATATTCCTAAACTTCCTACTCTTCCTCCCCATCTCGCTTATGGCTCAGACTCCTCATATATACATTCAGTGCTTCCAACTTACTAAGTCCAACATGTGCCACCCAAACACACAATCTACTATGTCAGTTACCTACCATATCTTCTATTCAATCCTGATACCTATTCAGCAATAACTCTAAGGCTATACCTTACTCTCAGTCTTTAATCTGCTGCTCTCCAGTTTTCCCTCTCTACTGCAAAACTGCCGTACTGTATTGCTCACACATTTGCTGTTATCCCATGTTATCAATTGTATTCTTGTTTGACTCGCATACTTAAAATCTAACATCTGTATAATAAGAAGTTATGTACTTACCATAACGTTCCATGTGAGTTATTCTTCTCGTCTTCATTATTACTAATGGGTTCGGAGCCGATCATCGGCTCCGAGTCGGCCAATTTGCAAAGCTTGAGGTCTCACACAGCTCGAAGCCAAAGCCCTATCCCACAATGCACCACTACATTCCCCAGATCTTGTTTGCTGCAAATTAGTGTACAACCTACCTCAGATTTCTAGGAAATCATACAGTCCAGTGTGAAAGGAAACTCCTCAGGAAAACCAAAACCACAATGGTACCTCTCGAACTTCCAGATATAGGAAGGGGGTAAATGGGGGGGGGGGGTCGTAATAATGAAGGCAAAAAGAACCACTCAAATGGAATGTTATGGTAAGTACATAACTTCTTAATGTGAAGTTGTTCAATCTCGCCTTCATTCTTACTGATGGGTAGCGTCCCCAGCACCACAATCTTGGGTGGCTCACGGGAGTACCTGTTGCAGGACAGCAGACCCAAATGAAGCTCTGTACCTAGAGGTCTTGTCCACTTTGTAATGAGATATAAAGGGATGTGGATTTGACCAGGTGGCAGCTGCACAAATTGAATCAATAGGTAACCTAGTCAAGAAGGCTGCAGAAGTCGAAACCACTCTTGAAGAATGAGCCTTGACTTTGTTATGTAATGCAATACCCGCTTCACTGTAGATAAACGAAATACAATCAGAGAGCCATTTCAACAAGGTAGTTTTGGAGACAGGTGCGCCTTTTTTAGAATCTGAGAAGGAGACAAACAGCTGATCAGCCCTTCTGAGATCTTTTGTCCTGTCCAAATAGAAGTGAAGTTGTCGATGGACGTCAAGTTTGTGAAGCATATATTCCAACTGGTTTGAATGATTAGGAAAGAAAATAGGTAACTCAATTTTTTGATTTAGTGTGAATTCTGAACATACTTTTGGTAGGAATGATGGATTCGTCCTAAGGGAAACCCTATCATTATGAAATATTAGGTAAGGTGGCTTAATGGAAAGGGCTTGCAATTCTGAAATTCTGCATGCTGATGTAATAGCCACAAAGAATATGGTCTTCCAAGAAAGATATTTCAGCTCACAAGAAGAGGCAGGTTCAAAGGGCGGAAGAATAATTTTGGACAAGATTAGATTTAAGTTCCATGGAGTAGTAGGGGATCTGATCGGTGGTTTTAAGTGCATCGTACCTTTCAAAAAAGCTTTAGCCAGCTTATGAGACATGATACCATTTTCGGATGCTCCTAAATGAAAATTAGAAATGGCAGCCAGTTGGACTTGAATGGTTGCTGCTGCAGCTCCTTCATTGAACAGTTTTGTTAGGAATTCCAATATATCTGAGATAGACGCCAGGAAAGGGTCAATGTTATTCTGCTGTGCCCAGATGGAAAACCTTTTCCACTTATTGAGGTAAAGTTTCCTAGTTGAAGATTTATGAGACGACAATAGGATATGTCATGCTTCTTCTGATAAATTCTGGAACCTGACTATTCTGGGAATTGGAGCAGCCAAGCTGTCACTTTAATGGACTGAAGAGAGGAATGAAGAGCTCCTGACAAGTGGGTCAACAGATCTGGCACTGGTTCCAGGATCTAAGGCTCGTCTAGTAGATGAGGCTTCAGGAAGGGGAACCAAATTTGATGAGGCCAATATGGGGCAATTAAGGTAAGTGTCCTGCCCAGAAAACTGGCTTTCTGCAATACTTTGGGAATCAGTGGAAAGGGGGGAAAAAGCATATAGGAGGCCAGGAGGCCAATCGTGGACGAGTGCGTCCCTTGTGGATTGTCCTTGTTGAGGGTTCAGGGCAAAGTAGTTGCTGCACTTGGTGTTTGTGGGGGTAGCAAAAAGGTCGTAGCAAGGCTGGTCCCATCTGCGCAAAATCATTTCCACTATTTTGTTCTTGAGAGACCACTCGTGAGGTAGCAGAATAGCTCTGCTGAGTCTGTCCGCTATTACGTTGGATTTCCCCCGGAATGTGCATTGCAATCAGAAAACGCTGGGTTGGCTCTGCCCATTTCCGTAATCTTAGAGCCCCTCAACACAGGGGGTAAGATATGGTTCCTCCTTGTTAATGTACCAGACTACGGACATGTTGTCCGACTGGATTAGAATCATGCCTAAGGGAAGAGAGTCTTGAAAGGCCTGCAACGCTAAGAGAACTGCTCTCATCTCCAGGACGTTTATGTGCAAATGAGCCTCGTGAGTCTGCCAAGTACCTTGGGCTGTCCGTCTCTGATATTGCCCCCCCACCTGATCAGGGAGGTGTCCGTGGCTACTGTTGCAACTGGAATGGGGAGAACAAATGGACAGCCCATAGTCACAGTCTCTGATGTTAGCCACCACAGAAGGTCGTCCTTGCAAGACTTGGTAATCAGAACTGGGTGATTCATTGGTAAGTCCTGAAACAGCACTGTATGAATAGCAGCCACTGAAGAATGCGCATGGGAGATCCCGCAAGGGGTATTGCAATAATAGCTGCTGCCATAGTGCTGAGCAGTTTGAGAATCTGTGATGCTGGTGCTTTTCGTTTTGACAGGAGATCCACAATTTGTTGTTGAAGGATAATCACTCTTTCGGGAGGGAGCTTCAGGGACATGCTGACCGTGTTTAAGTCTACTCCTATAAAGACTGTACGCTGTGATGGCAATAAAGCAGACTTTTTTGAATTTATCATAATACCCAGCTGTAAGCATAGATCTATGGTAGCGTCCCTTGCCAGAATAAGTTGATGCCTGGTGGGAGCAGTAAAGAGCCAGTCGTCCAAGTAAGGAAACACCTGGATTCCTGAATGTCTCAAGTGAGCCATGACCACCGCCATGCATTTGGTGAACACTCTGGGAGCTGTAGTGAGAACAAAGGGCAGGGCCCGAAACTGTGACAGCGCAGATGATCCCTGGATGGTCTGGCCATTTTGATATGATAGTACATATCCTGGAGGTTTATTGAGCACATCCAATTGTCCTTCCCTAAGAATAGGCGAATGAATTGAAGCGTGACCATCCGGAACTTCATCTTTACCACATATTGTTGAGTCTGCTGAGGTCGAGAATAGGTCTCCAGTCCCCTGTCTTCTTTGGTACCAAAACGAACCTTGAGTAAGTTCCGGATCCTTGCTGGTCTGCTGGGATTGGCTGGATGACTCTTTTTTGCAATAGTTTCTGGACCTCTACGGATGCTACATCCTGTAGACTGGGTGGAAAGTCTGGGATTCCTTTTGTTGGTCTGGGCTGTGAGAGAAAGGGAATGGAATATCCCCTGGATATAACGTTTTGTACCCATCGACATTCTGAGATATTTAGCCAGGTGCCTAGGTACAAAGACAAACGTCCCCCAACTGCCTCCAGAGCAGGACAGTCAGGCCTCCTTTCAGGAGCGCTGATGGGGTTTCCCAAGGAACTGATCCCTGTCACCCTGGTTCTGTGGACCCCCTCTGCCTAGTGGGCGTCGTCTTCCACCATTGCCTCCCCCTCTGTCCCTGGAGGAGGCTTCACCTTGTGAGTTTGGAAAAGCTCCTTGGGTCTTATGGAACCACATTTTACCACCCCATTGACCTTTGGGATGAGGTCTAGTAGGGGTAGAAAAACGGACTCCAACGGCAGACAAGAGTCTTATCATCTTGCTCACATCTGGTGAGGGTCTCTAACTTTTGGTCCAAATAAGGAGGAAGTAGACAAAAATTGCCAGCACCAAATACAGTGAAAAGCATCAAATGAGGTTAGTAAATTAAATACATAAGTATTTTATTAAGGTATAATAAACATCCCAGACCGGTTTCAGCCAACAGGCTTTTCTCAGTGGGAATAAAAGTAATAAGGAGGAGCCATCGAAAGGGGCATTCACAAATGACAACTTAAAAGGTTCTGCAAAAGAACATAAGCGCATCCAGGAAAGTCGTCGCAAAGCAATTCCTGTACCCGCATCCCTACTAGTTCCATCAGCTGCGTAAGACATGAGGCGCATGGAAGAGTTTACGATGGAGTTGAGGATTGCAAGCTGAGACGTCACCTTGTCCGCCACAACGTCGGCTACTGCACCCTGGAGAGTATCTCCAAGCTCCTTGTGGAGTTCTCTCTGAAGTCTTGTGAAGTGGGTTAGGTAGTTCAATGACCAAAGGGCAAAGGTCGTAGAACTGAACATGCGCTTCTCGCATCTGTCCATTATCCTAGACTCTCTATTAGGAGGATGGACAGACGTAGACGTCGCCGAAATCTCTTTTTTAGTGGCTGCCGCCACCACCATGGCATCAACAGGTATGGGTTTCGATATGAAGGACTTATCTTGGGGTGCTGAAATGTACTTGTTGGGCCTTCTAGGAACAGGCTCCATAGAATCTGGTGACTCCCACGCCCTTCGAGACAAAAGATCCATCAATTCATCAAAGGTCGGAGACACCCAAAAGAGGTGGAGGGTCGGGACCCGAAAGCCTTCAGGAGCACAGATTCATCCTCGGTAGGGTTTAGGGGCTGCCAGTCTCCCCACTGCTTAAGGATGTCAAGGATATCCCCAAAGGAAATATCCTCAGGGGGGACCTTGGGGACCCTTCCAATTCCTCCAAATTGGTATCTGATGTGATGGATTCCTGAACGGAATCTAGATGTCTCCTCTTACATAATCTCTTCCAAGGGACCTCCTCAGTGGGAATCTCTGGGGAGGTCACGGAAGAGCAGGGTTCCCCCAAGCAGGCATCCTGAGGCTCTGGGTCCGTATGCTTACAGTGAACCTGTGGAAGCGGAGAAGAAGCAGGCGACTTTCAGGAGAAGGTGGCCATATCAGAGGTTGTGGAAGTCTGAAGGGACAGAGCTCTCCTCATGGCATCGAAGGTCCCACAGCTCCGATGTGAGGAAGCACCCGGGTCAGAAGACACAGAAGACACCTCCCACACAAGAACCACCAGCTCCGAGCCTGAAGTAGGAGCCAAACTCATCCGTGCCAAAGCCCCGAGAGGAAGAGTCGGACCCGACGTATCGGTTCGACCCCCCCCCCCCCAGAACAGACAGGAGAGTGTTGGCTACCAGATTCCACCGCCAGAGCAGAGGATATCAGGGTGGTCGGCACAGACAGGTGAGAAGTGAGTGTCGGTACCGACGGTTCCACCAACGAATGACTGGCCTCCTCCGGCTCCGATGTCTTGATTCGAGTCTGAGGAGGAGCAACAACAACAGGAGAGGACTTTGTCGGTTCCGAAGCTGCTAGAGTCGAAACTGACAAAATTTTAGCAAGTGCCAGATCCTGTAAAAGTCTTTGCACCACTCGGTCCATGTCCGAATCGGAAGGTCTGGAAGCCCAAGAGGAGACCACAGATGGAGCCAGTGAACCCAGAATCGGGGACCTCAAAGTAGGAGATACTGGTTCCAAGACTGGGCACCGGCTCGTAGCAGCAACCTGAACGGTCGGTTCAGATGGCTCTGGAGCAGAGACCATAGCCTTTTTAGAAGCTTTCAAAACCAAAGAACCCTTTGGAGCCGAACTAGATGAAGAGGCTGGAGAAGAGGGTTTTGGGTGACCCAGAGAAGAATCCAAGTCTGATTGGAAAGCAGACTTAAACCCCGCTCCACTAGCTTACGCTTCCTTTCAGCTAACACTCTGGAGCTGAACCCATGACAAATGGAACAAACTTCCTGTAAATGTGCTTCACCCAAGCAGTACACACATGTAGAATGGCCATCTGTAATCAACACTTTCTGACTACATTTGGGTTATCTCTTGAAACCAGATTTAGCTTTTTCAGACATTGTAAGGCAGTAAGTATAACAATAACTATGTCCAAAGAAAAACTGAGCCTAACCGGCTAAAAGTATACAAAGGCAGCTATAAAACATTTAAAACTGTAATAGAAAAAGCCTAACAGGCTAAGGAAACAAAAAAAACAGCCAAAACAGCCAAGAGCCTAACCGGCTAACAAACAAAATATTGCAGAAAACTGGAAAAAGCCTAACTCGGCTGGGATAGAGCAATAAAGTCAAAGGGCTAACTTGAATAAACAGGGCCAAGCCCAAAACTAGAGAGAGGAAGAACTATCCAACAAGGATATAAATCTGAAAAAAACGGATAACCAGAACAAAGCACAATACTACTAAGACCTAACTAACCAAAAAATGTGTGTAAGCTACTATGAAATTTTCAATAGAAAATTGCAAACTTCTCTCTCCAACGGCCAAGAGCTGTAGAGAAAACCCGATCAGTTGCAGGGGCAAACTAGATCTGAGGAATGTAGTGGTGCATTGTGGAATACAGCTTTGCAAATTGGCAGACTCGGAGCCGAAGATCGGCTCCGAACCCATCAGTAAGAATGAAGGCGAGACTGAACAACTTCACATCTAGTATTATCTACTTTATTGTATTACTAATTCGGTAATGTATTGTTCTGTGTCATCACTGCTTGATTTCTGTATTTTGATTCTGTAGCTGTATCATACTGTTTGTTTTTGGAGCTTTTCTCCCCTGGCATCTACTGAAAACGGGCTCACCCTGGCCCAGTAGACCTCTCAGTAAACAAATGCAGATACATAAACAAATACTGGCAAGGATGGAGGAGTACGCTGGCATGTATTTATACTCCACCTAAAATGCTATTATGGAGCTTAAAAAATTTTGGGGGGAAAATAATTAGCTTTCATCAGCAGGGAATATCACTTGTAGACGAGGGCTAGAACTTGATTTGCAATAGTGATGATGTATCGGGAGGGTCTAGAAGGAAAATACAACAAAATAGTATATTTCTGAAAAAAATGTATAAAAAATATTTGTTATGGAAAATGCAAATTCAGTAGTAAGAATTTGGAAAGAATTTACATATTATTCCCCATGGTGCAATAATTGGGGAAGACTACACAGAGATTGTATTTTGCAGGGAAGTGTCCATTTGGTTGAAAGTTTCAGCACACATCCAATAAAGATTTCAGATTATGCTCCAATAACAACTAAGATAAAAATGCAGGGTAATGAAGAAAAAATGAGACACTGCTACTTTCCCACCCAGTTGCTAACTCATTCACTCCGGATCAGCTCAGAAAAAGCTGCCTGCTTAATTCCACCATAGGAACAACAGTGCAGCCTGAGCTCATTTTCAGAAAATCCATTTGTAATACCATACAGAAAACAAATGTTCATAACTCTTTAACTGTAAGAGCTAGACTAAAAATGTAAACGCAAAAGTTGTTCAGCAGACACTGACCTTTCCAACAGTGTAAATGTTGATAGTGCATGTCAAAGACAAGGAATGTTAATATTGTGCATATATTTTACCTTTTTGGAAAAGCAAAGCACAATATCTTGGTGAATGTACCATGCAGACCCATACAATTTGAATTTAATTTGTTAGTATGAATGTCAGCTTTAAAACAATACCTTAACCATTACTGTGTGTTGCTCCTTTATTGAGATATTCACAGAAATATGATGAATATATTATTTCTCATAATTGATAAATAAGCAAAGTATAATGCCTCATAATTTGTAACAGACAGAGCCCACATATCAGTGTAGAAGTTGTGCATCTGAATGTCAGCTTTAAAATTATGCATCATTTGTGTGATCACCATGCTCCCTTGCAAAGATACGGCCATAATAATGAGACGTATTGTAAATGTATAATTTTCATAAACGTACAAGACTAAAACTGTGATATACGTACATGTGTACAGTGCACAGACACAGTTCTTTTACCATGTTGTAAGGAGTAACACTGTCTTCAAAATGAGGTACTACTTGGCGCACTGACATGCTCCCTTGCAAAGTTATTTACCAAAATATGAAAAAAATTCATAATTTCCATAACCCAAGTACAAAACAAACTTTGATATCTGCACATGGGTACAACATACAGGCACTGTTCTTTTACCATGTTAGAACTAACAATAATGTCTTCAAAATGAGGTATTACTTGGCACATTCAGATGCTCCCTTGCAAAGTTATTTACCAAAATATGAAAATAATCCTAATTTCCATAACCGAAGTCCAAAACAAACTTTGATATCTGCACATGAGTACAACATACAGGCACCATTCCTTTACCATGTTGGAACCAGCAATACTGTCTTCAAAATGAGGCATTACTTGGCACATTCAGATGCTCCCTTGCAAAGTTATTTACCAAAATATGAAAAAATCAATTTCCATAACCTAAGTCAGAAACAAACTTTGATATCTGCACATGTGTACACCATATGGACACAATTCTTTTACCATGTTGGAACTATCAATACTGTCTTCAAAATGAGGTATTACTTGGCACACTGACATGCTCCCTTGCAAAGTTATTTACCAAAATATGAAAAAATCATAATTTCCATAACCTGAGTCCTAACAAAACTGATATATGTACATGTGTACAGCATTCAGAAGCAGTTGTTTTACCATGTAGACACATATGATTGTAAATATACACATTCTTGGTGTAGCCAACATACTGCTGAATGGGAACATGTAAAGAGAAAAAGCAAGGTAAGGACCTAAACACCTGTTCAAACTCAGCCTCTCCACAGGCTACGTACCCATAGAGTGGTGCACAGCAAGGGTTATTCCGCTCCACAAAGGTGGAGCCACAAAATACCCCGGAAACTATCGCCCTATAAGCCTGACTAGTTTGGTCTGCAAGGCTATGGAGCACATCATCATGGAACTCATTAACAGAGACATTGGGAATCTCCAAACACTAGACCCTACCAGAGTTTGGTTTTGTTAAGGGCAGATCATGCCTCCTAAACCTGGTGGACTTCTTTGAGACAGTTACCAAGGCTATAGACGAGGGAAAGATGGTACATACAGCCTACCTAGACCTCGCAAAGGCCTTCAACACCATTACACATTCTGGTATTATAGACAAGCTCACCAACCTGAACATAAACCCCTATGTCACAAGATGGGTTGCCAACTGGCTCGGACAGAACCCACATGGTGAGAGTTGTGGGAGCTAGGTCTGACTCTAAACCGGTTACAAGTGGCATTCCCCGGGCTCAGTCCTAGGACCCCTCCTGTTCAGCATATACGTCTCAGAGGTACAGGCAAGCACAGGAGGACTATAGCTGACCAGGTTCGTAGACGACTGCAAACTAGGGGCTATAACTGACTCTCTGGCTGACACAGATATCCTCCAAAAGGGTCTCACCGAGATGGATACCTGGTGTCAAAATCATGGCCTCAAGCTAAATGCCAAAAAGTGCATAGTCATAGGTTCATACTAGGCAATCTGCCCTGGGGCAATTAAAAGCCTAGCCCGATTCTGTATGGCTTACGCCACCCCTTGATTTGAGTATACTGTGCCCTTTTTAAGGTTTAGTTTACTGTGCCTCTGTCTAATAGTGACAAGGGAGTAATCCCTGGGATAAACCTACGATCCCCCATCCACCTATCGAGATTCTTCTTGAAGAGATTCAGTGAGGTGCTCTGCCTCACATGAACTGGAATTCTATTCCAGAGTGAAGGGAGCCTCTGGGTTATGAACCTGTCCCTCCAGCAAGCTCTACTTATTTCTGTGCTGAGGTTCAAGTCCCTTGAGCATGTGGCTCTAAGGGATTTAGATTTACTGAGGTGGAGCATGTCCATTAATTCTGGATTTGACATAGCTTTGTATGTCAGGCATAGATCGCCTCAAAGTAGGCGGTATGCAACTGAGTAGAGCTGGAGTTTTTTTAACCGAGCAGCATATGGCATCTGTTTGAGACCCTTGATCCTCTTGGTGAGATACTTTTGGGGTCTTTCTAATTGCTGCAGGTGTCGGGTAAGGTACATCCCAAAAGGGGCATTTTATTCTATGATGGGCCTGATGAGAGATGAATAAAGGGGCACGATTACCTCTCTTGATCTAGATGTGAAACCCTTCGTGATGAGGTGGGCTATGTAGAAGGTCTTTCTAACCACTTTGGCAATGTGGTTTTCAAAGGAGAGATTGCTCTCAACTTGGGTCCCCAGGTCCCTAATAACTTTCTCTGTACTTAATGGGTTTCCGCCTATGTGGTAATTTGTGGGCACATTGTTTTTGCCAAAGGGTATGACTATACATTTTTTGGCATTTAGCTTTAAACCATGGCGCTGGCACCAGTTATCTGTCTCTGTGAGACCTTTTTGAACGATGTTTGTGTCAGCTGGAGAGTTGATTATGGCACCCAGTTTGCAGTCGTCTGCGAACTTGGTGAGCCATAATCCTCCCACGTTTGCCTGTACCTCGGAAAAGTATATACCGAACAAGAGTGGTCCCAGGACAGAACCCTGTGGGACGCCACTTGTGACTGGTTTCGAGTCTGACATGGCTCCAGCAACTCTCACTCTCTGGGTTCTGTCTTTGAGCCAGTTTGCGACCCATCTTGTGACATAGGGGTTTACATTTAAGCTGGATAGCTTATTTATGATGCCCGAGTGGGGTATTGTGTCAAATGCCTTTGCAAGGTCCAGATAGGCTGTGTGGACTACCTTCCCTTCATCTATGGCTTTGGTGACTGTTTCGAAGAAGTCAACCAGGTTCAAAAGGCAGGATCTGCCCTTGACAAAGCCGAACTGGGTAGGATCTAGTGTCTGTAGGTCCCCAATGTCATTGTTTATGAGTTCCATGATGATCCTCGCCATATCCTTGCAGACTAAGCTAGTCAGGCTTATGGGGCGATAGTTTCCAGGGTCCGTAGAGGCTCCACCTTTGTGGAGTGGGACCACTGTTGCTGTACGCCATTCTGTGGGCACATATCCTGTAGTGAGGCTGAGATTGTATAGCTGTTTTATTTGATGGATTAGTTCCTCTTGGAGTTCATGTAGGACACAACCTGGGACGCCATCTGGTCCCATGGAAGCAGTGTTTTTTGCTTTGGAGAGGGCAGCCTTCACCTGAGCATCAGAGATGTTTGGGAGGCAGCCCTCTGCCGGGATAGATACTTGCTCTTTTGGGGGGTGGAGAAGTTTGCACTGAACCGGTCTGCCAGGATATTGGCGATGTCTGCGGGTTCAGTGTATTTTTTGTCGTTTAGAATCAACTCAGAACAAGTCTGAGAGTTGCATCCCAGGTTTCTAACATAACTGAAAAAAGCCTTATGATTGTCTTTGGTGTCCTGTGCAATTTTTCTCTCGAAGCTGGCCTTGGAGGATTTTATGAGGGATCTTAATTTTTTGCTAGTACTGATCAGAGATGCCTTCCCTATTAGGGATTTTGCTCTATCATGTAGTAGCTTCCTCCTTCTGTTGTACAGTTTATTTATGGTAGGGGTCCACCAGACTGGACGCCTGCCTTTGGATGATTGGGTCTTGGTTTTGTTTGGGATAGCATGATTCATGCATTCCTGGAGATGTCCGTAGAATGCGTTTATATAGGATTCTGCAGTTTGGGCCGTAGTTTCCACTGGTCCTTGGGCCTTGAAGGATTCCACTTCGGTTTTGAGAAGTGAGAAGTTCGCTTTTGAGAAGTTTTTCACTGTGGTTTTCTGGGCTGGGGGTGGGGTCGGGATGTGGACATCCAGTGAAATTAATTTATGGTCTGATCTTACCAATGAGGGATATACTTCTGGTGTGGAGCATAGAGTCCCCATGTTGGTAATGATCAGGTCTAGTATGTTGTCCCCTCTTGTGGGAGTGGTGACTAGTTGTTCCATAGTTTATAATTTCCAGGAACCTTTGGGCTAAGGTGCTGGGGCTTGAGTAGTGCTCCCAGTCAATGTTTGGGTAGTTGAAGTCGCCCAATATAATGGTGTTCGGAGAGATCTTCATGTTCTCCAATGTTTTCAGGAAAGCCGAGTGGGATTCCTGACTTTGAGAGGTTGGTCTGTAGGATGCTATAAACTGAAAAGCAGTCTTGCCCACTGTTAGTTGCACATGGATGGTCTCCGATACTTCGTGCAATGCCACTAACCTGGAGGTGTGGATATCCTTGATAAATATGGAAACTCCCCCTCCTTTTGTGGTTCGGTCTGGGTTTTGGGGCCGAAAAGCATGATATGAGGTATAGCCTGGTAGTGCTGGGGTGCTCTCTGGAGCCTTGAACCAGGTTTCTGTCACTGCACAGATATCGATGTTCTCCATACTGAGGAGAGCTTTGAGTGCGTGCATCTTGAGGTTAAGACTTCTGGCGTTTAGCAGCATTACCCTTAGTTTCTTGTTCCTTGTGCTGTCTATGGGGGTGGGTTTGACTTTTGAGCCTTGCCTAAAAAGGCACTATGGGGTGGCAAGAGCCTTTGCCAATATCCAAAAGCCCAGTGGTGACAGGTGCAAGCCGTCCCTAGCGAAGCAACGTGGCTTGTCGAGCATGTCATCCCAGGCTGACAGACACTGGATCCCCTTTGAATGACACCAAAATTTTAGCCAATTGTTAAAATCGATCATTTTGTCTTTGTACTGTGGCATCATTCTAGGTGAGGGTAAGATGCTGCTCAAGGTCAGGGTCATACCAGCCTGGGCTACATGATCAGAGAGCTCCTCTATGTCTCTTTTCATGTAGTCCAGGGAGGTACGTCTCAGGTCATTCACACCAGCATGTACAATGACTGAGTCATATTTGTATTTGCTTTGGAGTGACCTGAGTGCTTGCGTTATGTGGCGGATCCTAGCACCCGACAGGCAGCTCACTGTGACCTTCTCTTTATTCAGCCTGGTGAGCGGGACGTCAGTGTGTCTGACAAGAGAGTCACCTATTACAAGAGTATCAGGTGTGTTATTCAGCCTTAAGGGCTGTGGCTGCTTGGCACACTGACTTTGTGGGTTATGTGTTGTGCGTGTTTTGTTTTGAGGTAGCGTTTGCTTGGATGCCTGCTTTGGAGGTCTCTGCTGCTTAGGTAGATTTTTATTTAGAGCCTCCGAGTATGTTTTTGTGTATTTATGTGTTTGGTTCGCTGATGTGGTGGGACTATGTGATACTGGAATTGTGTTGTGTGAGGTTACCTTCTCCTCCTGACTGGTTACACCAGTTTTGAGATGAGAGAGCTCAGCCTCCAGTTTGGCTAAATAGTTGCATCTCTCACATATATTTGAACCTGTTTGGAGGAGGAGAGGGTTGTCCGTGTACATGAGACAGTTGCAACATTGCCTCAAAATTCCCAGATTCACCAGCTGGACTTTCCCATTTGGAAAAAACAAAGTACCCACAAACTACCACATAGGTGGTAGTCCCCTAAATACGGAAGACGTAATAAGGGATCTGGGGACCCAAGTAGATAGTAATCACACCTTTGATAATCACATTGCCAAAGTGGTTAGAAAATCTTTCTACGTGGCCCACCTAATCACAAAAGGGTATGCATCCAGATCAAAAGAGGTCACTGTGCCCCTCTACTCATCAGACCCATCATAGAGTACAATGCCCCATTTGGGATGTACCTTACAAGACACCTTCAACAGCTGGAAAGACCACAGAAGTACCTCACCAAGAGGATCACTGACCTCAAACAGATGCCCTATGCAGCTCGATTGAAGAAACTCCAGCTGTACTCGGTTGCATACCACCTACTCGGAGGTGATCTCTGCCTGACATACAGCGCCATGTGCAACCCAGAATTGATGGACATGCTCCACCTAATGAATAACGAAAACCTTATCCCCTCAAGCCACACGCTCTAGGGATCTAAACCTCACCACAACAATAAATAGGACATGCTGGAGGGATAGATTCCTGTCCCAGAGACTTCCCATGCTTTGGAACAAGATTCCAATCTACATTAGGCAGAGCCCCTCGCTATCGCTCTTCAAAAGAAACCCTGACGAGTGGATGGGAAACAGAAAGTTTAACCCGGGGATCAAAACCTTGACGAGTGGATGGGAAACAGAAAGTTTACCCCGGGGATCACTTCAGTGGCTCTGCTGGACAGAGGCATCGGGAACTAATCTAAGGGGGGCGGCGAAAGCCAACACATTCTGACTAGGCTTATAAATACCTTTGGGCAGATAGCCTAGTACCTACCTATGAACCTATGTAAATCCCCTCTAAATGAACTACAGACAATGTATGCAGATGCATCACCCTATCTCCCAAGAGAGGCCACTGCCATACTGACATTCGTGTGTAAATGTATATATGTGCAAGTACATTATGTACATATAAATATATATATATATATATATATATATATATATATATATATATATATATATATATATATATATACACACACACACACACACCTATATGCACATATATATATATATATATATATATATATATAGGAAAAAACATCAGGGGTTTTGGAGGATAGCTATTTCATGAAGAATGGAGGGGGTGGCTGGCAATGACTACAAGCAGAGAAAAAACATAATCTGGCTTGTGCATTCATCAAAGTGATAACGACTTCTACTTATGTGAATAACAGTTACAGCAGCTGGGACTTTTACCTGAAAAGTGATAATGACTCACTGCTATATTGTAACTGAACTTATTGCTAATGTGATAATGACCTTCCTTTCAGTACTGCAAAGTTATGCATGCTCAGAAAAAGGTGATAATTGCTGCACATAACCTGTTGACTAGGCATTCATTATATTACCTTGTGCAGCTGTTGTATCATTACATATAGCTCCATATGAGCCACAGAATGACAAACATTGAAGACTGACGTAATACTGATTCAATGAAATTTAATTACACTTTTCTTAACATTTTTGTCAGAAGATTACTTCTATTTTGTCATGATATTCTACACCATAAATACATGGAGGAAATTAAAAAAATGAATACTCATTCAACACTCATCCTTTATGCCAGCCAGACATCTCCTTTGTTTTGAGCTTAATCCTGTTACTGTTACAGCAGTGCTGTATAGGTCATACTTTTTATCATTTGGGCATTAAACCCTTCTCCAATATAGTTATCAACATTACCAAATCTCAAAAAATCCAAAGGCATACCTTTCCCTACTATAACATCTATTCCACTTGGAACACTTGCATCACTTATAAACATTGTGACAGACCTACAAAGAATTCTGAAAGCATACACTGACACCGATTTTTATATAAACCGCTGTACGCTATCAAGTTACCCACAATAAACCTAAACATTAACAATAAATGATAAAAAAAAAATGCTCTCATTTGATCACAGGGATATTATGACTAAAATGTTGTCCTATGACATTATAAAAAAAATGTATAAACAACTCCCTCCAGCTCACTCCTAAAGTCCCTCAACCAATTGATAAGACGTTGTTCTTTTATTCAACACCCACCTTTAAAACCCTACAAATCAGAAATCTTTACTGTCACTCTCATTGTTAAACAAATACATGTCCCTCTCGGTACCATGTATAAATCTATGTAACCATTACATCATATCCAAACATTTTTGTAACTGCACTGTGAAAATATAACAATAATGCACCATAATAAACACACACACACAAACACACTCTATTAACACCATATTATGAGAGCATATTACATATATTTTGCTTTCTATTAACATAACTTATTTCATTATTACAACCTAGATATTTAACCCTTAGTAAACATAGTATGTCCCAACAGAGATACCCTTGATGGTAACTACATTAGGGTACTATATTACATATGTTTTCTCATGCACCTCATTTTGACATTACCAACTAGAAGTTTTTTTCCCCAATAATAAAGCACATACATTTAACATGTATTTCAGTATGTAAAAGTAATTTATGACAAAATTATGACAGTTGCACTCTGAACAACTTGTCACACTCTAGCAGTCCAATGACTAGTCACTGAGATGGGGTCTAAGTAATGTAATCATATGTACTCGGCTGTCAAGGAGCTGATCGTCACTATCCAACTACATTTTAACAGCCACAAAGTTTTTTTTGTTAAAGAGAAAGATTAAAACTAGACTGTACAGCCAAAAGTGGTGTAGTTGACAGGTAGGCACTAATGGAAAAGCTTTAGGTCCCTTAGCAAGCCCCCGTAAATGCCGGAGTACCAGTTTAGCACTTCGTATTCAAAAACAGTACAAACTCTTCTTTTTCACCTTTTCGTTACGCACAGATTTAGTTTATCAGCATCATGAAGCACTTTATGGTGTGATTAATTTGGGAGGAGGCATCGTACAACAAAGCGGAATACTGATTTTTATCTCTCTTACACTCCCGAGGAAATTGTGTTGTCTTACCCTCCCATGTAACACAAGAAGAAACAAGTGTGTTGACTGGGTGTTAATAGGATGAGTGAGTAGGGGCGAACTGCAGCTTCTGGCTGTACAGTCTAGTTTTAATCTTTCTCTTTAACAAAAAAACTTCATGGCTGTTAAAATGTAATTGGATAGTGACGATCAGCTCCTTGTCAGCCGATAAAAGTGTGTTCTGTAATGTATTTCACATTATTAAAGATTTACCGATGATGGACCAGAAAGCAGAATTATGTGATTTCTGCTATAGATGGGGACTGGAGATTATCACGGAATTCTTTGAATAACAACAGCATGCTTTGTTAAGACACTGCTGCTCCTCAATTCCCATCCCTACTTAGTACCTCAGTGTAGTTCAAGACAATCAAATATAAAGTGTCTTGGTTAACATCTTTCAATCAGTAAAAACCTCACAGAAAAGTTGTTTTCACATTAAATGTCCATATCATTGCAGAATTAAAAGGTCTGGTAGCATGTGTAACTTTTAATTAGCATTGTAAAAGGTAATTATTATTTTGAATATATGTTGTTATTCATTTATTGAGATGGATGAGGGCTTCTGCTTGTAATAATGTTGATATTCTTGTGTCTGTAGTAGTCATTGTATTTGTCTAAAAGGCCTGGCTCGTGGCCAACAGGGGTCCTGGGACCAGATCAGTTAGTCGGGTAATAAAAGAAAATACCTATATAAATAATATACGGTACTAGTTAACGTTTCTTCAGTTCATTTAATGTTCTGTATATGCATTACATTTTTCTATTTCCCTGGTTACCTCATCGTTAATTGTATCACGTGTGATAAAGGTTATTAACTGATTAATAATGTGAAGGTTTTTAATCCTGATTTGCAGTACTTGGTTATGAGAAAACATTCCTACAATGATACGATAAATTAGATGGGGGTAAGCCTGCTTTGCAGTGACAAACTCTGTTACTGTTGGGGGTGGGGGTGTGACGCAAGTGGTGGCTTGGATTGCAAGAATCCGATTGGCTGCCACCGCTTGCTTCATCACGAACTTTTAAACAAGATTTTCTAAAATATCTTTAATGTGACCTTAATGTAAAAACATGCTGAATAGTAACTATATAAGGTAATTTACACATTCAGTTACCGTTTCAGCATGTTTTACATTAAGTTCAGCTAAAAATCTGGATGCCAGTTTCTCACGCTTGTGGAAGGCACTCGGGGGTAACAGCTTCAAATTACTATATTCTCATGGTGTGCTCGGTGATAAGCACAGAGGCGCCATGAGAAGGTACTCGGGGTTAATGAGTTACGAGAGGAATTTAAGGAATGGGCAGTGGAAATTATTCGAGAGTTATTAGGGAAGACAGAAATTTCTTCAGACATTAAAACTAATGATTATGATTACATTAATGTAGCATCTAAAAACAGGGCAGAAGTAAAAGAAAAAAGAGATAATGGTTAATAAGTAAGATTAAAGTATTGCAGAAAATAGGGAATCTCGTGGAGCAATAAGAGGCACAACTGCAGAGTATTACAGAGAAAATAAGAGACTATTGGGATAATATGCATGAGTTCTGTTTTTCTTTAATAACTCTTCTAGAGCACAAAAACATTTTGTACAATGACAAAGGTAACAGGAGGATTGTTGAAAACTTATGGAACCTACAGCAAGAAAAAATAATATGGAAATCAAGAAAGCATACAAATGGAATTATTTGTGGAAAACTTAAGTATGCCAGGGTTAGGGGTAGATGTGGCTTAACAATTAACGGTTAAGGCAGGAGGAGGTAAATAAAATGGTGACATAATCAATCTGTAGGAAAGTCTCAAGGAATAGATGGTTTCCTGAGGAAGTTTGGAAGCTAGGATGGAAGAAAGCAATAAAGATATTGAAGGTTTTGTCTAATAGTATTTTAAAAGGAGGTGAAGCACCAATTGAAGAAGGCTATTGTGGCTGTATAATACCTACAGACTTAAAGAACCATCAGGCCCAGCAGCACATAGCCCCATCCCAATTTTAAACAATAACTATAGTAACTGCTAAAATAATGTCAAAGGTATTGCCAAAATTGATAGATATGGATCAATGTGCTTTTGTGGAGCGAAGGCAACTATTTACAATATTAATAGGACAATGATGATTCAGAGGGAAGCAGAATGTAAGAAAATATTGCTGTTGTTGATTGGTCTTGATGCAGAGAAAGCATTCAATAGAGTAAGCTGATATTTTTTGAATAAGACAATGAAAGCATTTGCATTCTCTGATACAATAGTAAGGTTAAATAGGAAAACATATGAGGGATCGAAGGCAAAATGTTAAGTTGGGGGTTTCTTCTCTGATAAATTGTGGTTGAACTGAGGAACCAGGCAGGGGTGTCCTCTTTCCCCTTTGCTATCTGCATTATATTTAAAACCACTGGCAAAGAAAATAAGGGACTCAGAAATTCAAGGCTACAATTGGTAATCAAGAAAAGTTGCTTTATTTGCAGACGGTATTTTGTACCTTACAAAACCACAAAAGGACATCTCAATGTTGTGAACATTCTGAGAAAGTTTCAAGTCTTTTTGAGATATAAAATTAATGAAGATAAAGGCTATAGCTTTAAACTATGTACCCACACATGAACTGGTTCAGCAATACCCATATTTATAGGAACACAATCAAATGAAGTCTTTAGGAGTATAGATTAAAAAGGATTATGTTCTGGCAGCTAAGAACATGTGGGAAAAGACTAAACAAAAGATAATAGAGCAACTGGAAGCTCTTGTTTTTGGATGTAGACAGCAAGATACAAGCAGTGAAAACTTTGTTATTCTCTTTAGCTGTATATACAGGTCAGGCATATTTTTATCAACCAGACAAGATGGACAGTAATTAAAGAGTTGACTGACTTCATCTGGGAGAGGAAAAGAGCAATGGTCAAGCACGAGAAGATTACCCTTTGAATAGTTTAGGATTAACTAATTGATATTTTAGCGCTACACAGCTAATGCTCATATACTATAACAAAATTATCTCCTGTTAACCACACAAAGCATCTAGGGGTTATGATTGACTAACATGAAATTCGATATCCATATCTCTCCCTCTCACACCATAAAGAAATTCCATAAAAAACTAGGTACGCTATATAGAAATAAACAGTTCTTAAACACCGCTAGAGTCACTACTGCACAAAGATATCTCATCTCTACACTACTATATGCCTCTCCAATCCTCACTAACCTCAGAAAAACTGACGTAACCAAGCTAGAAGCCTGCTATAACAAAATCTCTAATGCCACCAACAGTTCTTACAGATCACACCATTGTCTAACTCTCAAACAGCTCAAGTTGTTTGAATTCCTCACCTACTTCTATATAATCAACTTACCCTGTCACATAAAATTCTATACCATCCCGAAAAAACTCCTTCACTACAAGATCTGATACCCCCATATTCCTGTACCAGAAACCTCCGCTCCACTCACAAACTTCTCAAGGTAACTAAAGATAATACTACTGGCTCATCCCTCTACTCTGACATAACAGCCAAACAATAGAATAAACTTCCACCTCTCGTCACAGCTATAGCTTCCACACATGAACTTAAAAAGTCCTTGAAAACACATTTGTTGAACTCAAGGCTATGCAAACTGCAACAGTCCAGAATAACACTACTGATCAAGGGCGTCCGCAGGCAGGTGCAAGGGGGTGCACTTGGACCCCCCTGGATTTTCTTAATGCTATCTGTGATGATTTGGCAAAACACACTTTTTTCTATTATTTTCACTTACTTTTTTTTCCCCTGTAAAACCTGCATTGTTCGGAACTTTAGGAAGAGATGTTAGTTTAGGTGGCATGGCAGGCAGTCACATGACATGATGATGCATAATTTACGACTGACGTGACGAACCTCAAACTCCTCCTTAAACTTTATAACCATAGTTGCATCATTATGGAAGACTGCAAGTGGACGGTGGAAGAGTATTCTTCCTGATTCCTGGCTGTGGCTATTCCTGAGCAAACCAAACCATAGTGTGGTGGATGGACTTGTCTGGACTGGACTGGTGGTGGTGTTGGTATTACAAGAAGAAGGTAGGTTGGTTGCTCCACTCCTCCTGAGTCTGTATTTGTACAGTGACTGGCTGAACACTTGGCGGTTGGCGCCTGCAGGCGCTCTTGGTCAGTAGTGTTATTCTGGACTGTCGCAGTTTGCATAGAAAAAGTGGCGCACTTACTTGAGATGAAGTGTGTGTGAGTGAGTGGTGCTCTGCACCCTCCATGTGTATATTCCCTACATCAAAAATCACACCTACTTTCAACCCTCAAATTGTGCACCAGTTCAACTGCAATACAGCACGTCCGACCGTCCCTCCATCACAGTGTGATGAGCTGCCATCTTGCTTTCCTCGTGTGTTCATGTGCTTTTCTGGCTGCCGGTTAATGTGGAGCTTTAAAGGTTGCTTGATTCATGCTAAGAATGAATTAAGCCTGAATGAAATACTACTCTAAGAATTTATTCATTCTTAGCATTCCGGCTGCAGAGCAAAATAAGTTCATTATGTTTCTGACTTTCCTTTTCTGAAAGTCAGAATTTAACCACAGATTTTGAACTATGAGAAAGACACCTTACTACTAGACTTCCATATGGCCGTAATACTAGATATCTGAGACTGTAGCTTTGTTTCTTGAAATTATTGGAAAATGTTGTACAGTTTAGAGCAAGAACAAATAAAAGTCAATATTTGTTGCAGCTTTTATCAAGGATGGAAACTAGAAACCATGGTACCTGTTAATTTATAATAAACCCAGGAAAGGAAAATAAGTCAGGAAAAAGTTAAGAAACATAAATTAAAAATGCAGTATTAATAACATTCATGTTTATTAATGCTTATTAATAACCTGCATTATTATGTAACATCATTATTAAATATTATACATTTTATTAATATACTATTATTTTTTTTTCTGATAATGAGAGGTTGTTGTTCATTAGCAGGTGTATCAGCTGACCTTATTTCTTTGGCGGAGTACAAATAAACTGTCTTAAGTAAAGCCTTCCACCAACAATAGTTACTTTTACCTGCAACCATCTTAAAGTCATAGAGATAATTCAACAAATTAAGAAAATATAAACTCACAACTAAGCCTTAAAAATGTATAATTTAGTGCATGTACAGTAATAGCCATGACATTTTTAAAATGTTTTAATTAAAATACAACAGTGCTAATCATCTGATTTGTATTAGTATCAAAGAACCTCAATATACAGGATTATGTTTTATTTAGAATACTGGGACTATATTCCAATTGAATCTGTAATAATCCTCACAAATGTAGAATGAAATGAAAAATCATCATCCAAGATGCATGATTTTGAGACTTAACCTACACCATTTCATATTTATGGTCCCTCCCCTTTCCTCTGCAAAATGATATATTTTGGATGGAAGAGCTCAACTTATGTGTTATTAAACTCTGTTAGTCCTACTCATCATTCTGTTGGAATCTTTTTTTTATAGACTTGATAAGCCCTGTGGACCCAGCTGTGGTTATTTGGTTTGAGTGGTCATATGGTTACACACCCACTTTTTTAATATAAATGTCTATGTGCTTGCCTGCATATCTGTGTGTATGTAAACCTATGTATGTGAACCTGTGCACCACCTAAATGTTTTCTGTACATATTCATTCTTACTTTCAGACTTACTGAAGTTTGCATGTCAGTCACACTTTTCCTCTTACATATGCTGACATAATTGTATTTAGGAGATGAAATACATTTATCTAATTTATGCCCCCAGTGTAAGTTAGAGATCTTTACTTGCTTATTTTAATTTCTGATGGGAAGAATGCTGAAAGTCAATGTTGGGTTGGGAAGGTGGCCTAAGAGTTGGGAGGGTGGCCTAATGGGTAAGGTATTTGCTTTACAAACACAAGGTGCAGGGTTGGAGTCTCACAAAGGATAATTGGCTAGGCTTAAAATGGCTCGCAAGGGCAGTTAGCTTAGTACTAATCTATGAACCTAGTCTTCACATTATCATGGCAACACCAAAAACACTTCTCCGATCGTATTTACCTTCTTGCAACAGTTGCATGAAGGTAAATACAATCGGAGAAGCGTTTTTGGTGTTGCCAACTTGCCATGATAATGTGAAGACTACGTGAGTGACTACATCACTAACTGGCAAATAGCAGGCAGAAAGGAAAAATCTGTAGACTGAAATCAACGTAAGCATATTTTACCAACTCAAGGAAGGGGAAATCTCCAAACAGAAGGGAATCACTGAATCCCTACTGGACTGTAATAAGGTTAATGGTGGCATAGGGCATTGCCTATAAACTTACAGGCACCTTTTTCTCCTTTACTTTTATGGTAAAATCTATATCTTACTTTGTGGAGACTTTCTCAATAAAAAAGACTCACAAGGTCTTAATACCCTTCCTAAATAAAGTCACTTAGACCTCAATCACTAAATGCACATTGCTTCTTTAGAAAAGACTATAAAGTACAGTTTTGTACCTACCATAAATGTAGATGCTCGAGTGTATACCCTGCTGCAGTCATCACACTTGGGTTATCCTGCCGTCAGGCGGTCCCGCAGCCGGCCTGAATTCCAAAGTCTTGGTCCGGAGTCGGTTGCTGTCGCTTCTTCCCTGACGTCAGTGCGGCAGGGGTATATAAGAGGCATCCGACGCCATTTTCTTCAGTTTTTCTTGCCCCAGATGTCAGGTGGCCCCCCAAAAGGTGGTCAGTAGATAGTACCAATAATAAAAGTTTAGCACAAACAAAACATCCCTCCAGCTATAAGCAAATACACCACAAAGGTTGTATCAGATTTTAAGGTATTGTAAGGTTTTAGTTAGGTCAGAGGGGATGGAGGGAGGGTAACCTGGACTGCAGCAGGGTATACACTCGAACATCTACATTTATGGTAGGTACAAAACTGTACTATGTTCATCATGTTACCCTGCTGCAGTCATCACACTTGGGTAGAATCCCAAAGCTAAGGATGGGAGGTGGAGTCAAACAGGGTTAGAGGAGGCTAGGAGGCCCTGCAAAACTGCAGTGGCGAAGCCAGCTGTAGTCTTAGAGTAAAGTGGTAAGTGATGGTGTTTGGTGAAGGTGTGTACTGAACTCCAGGTTGCAGCTTCCAGAATATCCTTGGTTGGCACCCCCCTGAGGAAGGCTGTAGATGTAGCTGCTGGCCTGGTAGAGTGGGGCCTTATGCTAGCAGGAACTGGTTTTCCATGATGGGTGTAGCAAAAACGTATGCAATGTCCTATCCATTTGGAAATGGTCTGTTTTGAGATGGCCTTTCCTCGTGATGCTGTAGCATAGGATACAAAAAGCTGGTCAGATTTTCTGAAAACCTTAGTTTTATCCAAGTAGTAATGTAGTTGCCTGTGAATGTTCAAGGAATGCAGGAGTCTTTCTCCTTTGTTTTGTGGATTTGGAAAGAAGGTGGGTAAATGGATGGTTTGATTTAGAGCCACACTGGATACCACCTTTGGCATAAAGGAGGGGTTAGGTCGTAGAGAAACTCTGTCTTGATGAAAATTGTGGAAAGGCTCTACTGCCATAAGTGCCTGTAGCTCTGAGACTCTTCTGGCTGAAGTAATTGCTAGCAGCAGGGCAGTCTTCCATGATATAAACTTTTAGTCAGCTGAGAAAGCTGTCTCAAAAGGTGATAGCGTAAGTTTTTCCAGAACAAAACTGAGGTCCCAAGTTGGTGTTGGCGCTCTCCTGGGAGGCCTAATGTTTTTAGCCCCTCTGAGATACTGCCTTAGAAGTGGATGTGAAAATAAGGGAGGATCCGTGTTGTAGTGAGCTGAAATAGCTGAGGCATGGATTTTAATAGATGAAAAAGAAAGTCCTTTGTGTAACATCTCAGTTAAATATTGTAGAATCTGAGGTATGTCCAGCTGAAGGGTATTTTGGCCTTTAGCTTGGTTCCAGGCGCAAAATCTTTTCCATTTGTCTGAGTAGGCTTTCCTGGTGCTGGGCCTCCTGGCCTCCAGAATAACATCCATAACAGCTTGTAAAAGAGGAGCTGGCTGGTTGCTTAGGTGATTTGCCATGCAGCCAAATTTAAGGTTTTGAGCTGGCTGTGTAGAATCCGACTGCCTTGCTGTGTGAGCAGATGAGGAATTTGTGGTAAAATCCATGGTGGTCCCTGGGCCATGTTCCTTAATAGTGGGTACCAGTGCTGGCATGGCCAGTCTGGGGCAATGAGTATCATTCGGGGTCTCTCCATCCTGACTTTCAGCAGCACCTTTGTGAGAAGGGGCAATGGAGGAAAGGCATATACTGTCAGCATTTTCCAAATGAATGAGAGTGCGTCCACTTTCCAAGCTTGATGGTGAAATGTCCTTGTGCAATATTTTGATAGCTGATAGTTTTGGGGGTTGGCAAACAGGTCTATGTCTGGGCGCCCCCATTTTTGAGTTATCATTGCAAATACTTGTGGATCCAGTTTCCACTCGTGGGGATGCATGATGTTTCTGCTTAGGTCGTCTGCCAATGTGTTCTTTTTTCCTGGCAGGAATTGAGCTTGTAATTGAACTTGGTAAGCCAGTGCTGTGTTCCACAAGGTCATTGTTTGCCTGCATAGAAGGTAGGAGTGTGTACCCCCTTGTTTGTTTATGTACCACATTACTGTGGTGTTGTCTGTCCTTATTATAAGCTGTCCTGGATGTAAGAGGTCCTTGAAGGCTGTCAAGGCATTCTGTACAGCTAGCATTTCTTTTTGATTGATGTGCAGATTCCTTTGATCTGCAGTCCAGATGCCTTGAACGCACCATCCTGCTATGTGTGCCCCCCAGGCATAGTACGATGCATCTGTTGTCATAGTTTGCCTGGCTGGGGGTAAGGTGAAAGGCTGACCCTTGTTGAGGTGACATGGTTGTGACCACCATAGAAACTCCTGTTGAAGGCAGGGAATGAGAGGTATCATTGTTTCCAAGCTGTGGCTGTGTTGAGTCCATACGCTTTTTAGGTACCATTGTAATTTCCTCACATGCAGTTTTGTAAATGGTAATAGTAGTATGCAAGATGCCATGAAGCCCAAGGCCTGCAGAATTTTTCTTGCAGGGAGTTGGGTCTTTGTTGCCATTGTTTTGAAGTATTGAGTTAGTTGTAGTTGTTTGTCTGGCGTCAGATAAGCCATCTGGGCCATTGTATTCAAGCTGGCACCCAGGAATATCACATTTTGTGAGGGCACTAGTTTTGATTTCTTTTCATTTACTGTGTACGCTAGGCAACTTATAAGGTGTTTTACAAAAGCCAGATGTTGTAAGAGAATGTCCTTGCTTTCTGCTTGGATGAGGCAGTCATCCAGGTATGGGTATATTTGAATTCCTCTTTGTCTGCAGTATGCAATTACTGGTGCCAGGCATTTTGTGAAGACCCTCGGCACAGTAGATAAGCCAAAGGGCAGTGCAGAGAATTGGTAATGGGTTGAACCTGCAATGAAACGGAGATATCTTCTGCAATTTTGTCTGATAGGGACATGCAGGTATGCCTCCTTGAGGTCCATTACTAGCCAAGCTTTCTTGCCCAACGTGGGAAGAAGCTGCTGTAGTGTTAGCATCTTGAATTTGGGTACTTGCAAGAAGATGTTTAGAATTGAAAGGTCCAGAATGGGTCTCCAAGCATTGTCCTTTCTGGGGACTAGAAAGAGCCTTGAGTAAAATCCTTGGCCTTGCTCCTGTGTAGGTACCAGTTGAATGGCTCTCATGTCCATGGAGCTGTAATTTGTTTTTGTGCCTCTGCCCATTGATTTTGTGGCAGGTTTGGCATTCCTTTTATCCTTGGCAAGGTGTGGAAATGGAATCTGTATCCTTGTGAGATAATGTCTAGGACCCATTTGTCCTTTGTGACGATGCACCAGTTGTCTGTAAAAGATGCTAATTTTTCTCCCAATGGAGCTGCCAAGAGAGTTTTGCTCGGCAGTTTGAGGTTTAAGTCATTGTGTTTGCCTTCTAGTAGTTTGGGACCGGTCTTCTCCTCCCTTCTGTGTTGCAGTGCACCATTGGCGAGGTTTGTAAGGGATTTGTGCTTGTCCTCTGCCCCTTGGGCGCCTGTATTTACCCCTCTATGGTCTGTCAGAAGCTGGAAAGGACCAATTTTTTGTTGGCCAATTTCTGCTGAAGCGTGGGGGTTGTACCTGTAAGAAATCTTTGACCGTCTGCATAGATTTTGCCTTATCCTCCATTTTCTTTAAAACCTTTTCTGCTTTAACCCCAAATAAGACATCCTGCTGTAAGGGTGCATCTAGTAACTTTGCTTTAACATGATCAGGCAGAGTTTGTTCCTTTAACCAAGCATGCCTACGTATAACAGACCCAGTAACAGCTGCTCTACAGGAAGCTTCCAAGGAATCAAATCCACACTGTAAAGTATGTTTGCCCACCTGTTTAACTGCATGCAACAGATCCTGCATTTCCTTGAATTCAGACTGTTGAGGGTGCGTGCCCATCTTTTGTTTTATTTGAGACATTAGGAATTGCTGGTATTTAAGCATGTGAAATTGACAATTTAGTGCTCTCATAGCTAGAGTAGCTGAGGTGTAAACCTTCTTCCCCCAGCTATCTAGTGCTCTGGAGTCCCTTTCAGAGGGTACAGGATTTTTAGCCATAGAAGCCTTAGCCCCTTTGGGACCCTGGGAGATTGTCTCTGGGTCAGCAACAGGGCTTTTGTAAAGGAATTTGTGAGAGTCAGACACTCTATAATATCTATCTGGTTTGGCTGGAGCAGGAGGCAGAGAATCTGGATTTAGACTAGATTCTAAGTAAACATCATCCACAATGTCTAAAACTGGAGGGATAGCAAGTGGTCTGTGCTGGGGGAGTAAAAGAAACTCTGGGAGCCTTTTCTTTGAGTCGGAGTAGTCCTGACCTTCCCAGTGGAAATGTTCCCTCATGGTATGTAAGGTTTCCCCAAAGGAATAGTCTTCAGGGGAAGAAGCTGAGGGAATGGAATCTTCAGCATCAGAATCTTCATAAGGGGGAAAGGAGTAATCCTGTTCCTCAGAGGAGCCTGAGGAAATAGACAATTGATCAGAGGAGGCATAATCCTCCTCTTGTCTAGGCCTTTTGTCGGAGGGGGGGTTGGGAACCCCTGATTAAAGAAAGCAAAACTTCAGCCATTTTAAGCATCTGTTTCTTAGGCATGGGGCCTTGAACTGGAGACTGATGTGCAGTCTTTTTTGGTTTTAGAGGAGTCTTAAGCTTAGCATAAGATTTTATGGTGAGAGTAGTTGGTCTGAAGACACCTTCTGAAACCGAAGGTGTTTCCACAGCACCGGCTTCTCCTTCTGCAATGTCGTCGGTAGGGCCTAAAGAAAATGGCTGTGTCGGCCTAGAACTCTCTGCTTGAGAATCCGAAGCAGTCTGGGGTTCCAATTCTGCGGTCGCCAGGGGCTGCATAGGCGCCTCACTGAAAACCGGAGAACCGGCGACCAGCCCAGCAGAGGCCTCGGAGTCTGACTTGGATCTAGGCTGCCTGTCTTTATCTTTGCGTTTTTTATGCACGCTGGTAGTCAGTTGCTTCGACGGCACAGTGTAATTAAATTTCCTACCGAAGTAGTGTCTTGCGAAATCAAAGCTTCGCTTATTGAACCTAGCACAAAACCGACAACCAGTGACTTCATGGTCTGGGCCTAGGCAAGGTATACAATAAGAATGAAAGTCCTTATGAGGTATTTGCTTCCCACAAGAAATGCAATTGTTAACTTTTTCTGACATCGGACTGAGGCAAGAAAAGGTTCCCCAACGGGGTACTTAGCTTTGAAGACTTTGGACTGAAATTCGATTCGAAAATCTCAGGTGTCGGCCAACTGGCACTTGCGAACTGCTTCTGGTTCGGGCACCGCACGGCAAGAAAGACTGAAGAAAATGGCGTCGGATGCCTCTTATATACCCCTGGCGTACTGACATCAGGGAAGAAGCGACAGCAACCGACACCGGACCAAGACTTTGGAATTCAGGCCGGCTGCGGGACCGCCTGACGGCAGGATAACCCAAGTGTGATGACTGCAGCAGGGTAACACGATGAACATCAATTGATCTGGAAAAAATACAGCACTTGCTTAAAAATAGTTTGCATTTTCTATATTACATTAAATATTTCACAGATGACTTCTCATCTGTCCTGTGTTATCTATTCCACTTAATTAGTTTTGATAGCACTACTTTTGACAAGTAGTTAATGAATTTATAACCAAATGCCATTTATAGTTCATTTCATTCACTATACAGTGTTCTGTCTGTGGGGTTAATTCACAAATATTAAACTGCTGAACTTCTGTTTGTCTACCTAATAGTCTAACTGACATGTAAAGAGAGATATGGCAAAAGCATTCCACTTTTCATGTTTGTACTCATGGTTGCACACAAAGCTGTTAGTACGCCGGTTTGGTTCCCATGTGTGGTACCAGTGCCAAGAGTCTGTGTATTCTCCCTTTGCCTGTATAGGCCTCCACAGGGTGCTTCAGCTTTTTCTTATATCCCAAGGACAAGCCTTAGGTGAATAGGCTGTACATGTACATGCTATAATTAATCCTGCAGTAGTTTGGTATAAAATCAAGGATTCATTTCTCTGCCTTGTGAATAATAAGTACCAAGAAAGGGCCTGAGCTCTCCCACATCCCTGAACTGGATACAAAAGGTATTAATGAACAAATTAATGTTGGTGGAATTACAACAACATAAGGCCTTTGAAAGTTTAATGTAAAGATCAACATTCCAGACATGCAATACAATATAACATTTACCTGGTTTATTCTATTTGCACTCTGTTTTAGTATTATTTTTAGGCATCTGGAACAATGTCGATTGCCTTATTTATAAATGTTAGTGCATACCACTATTACCTTCACTGTTTTGTTCCAATATTTCAAATCGGCATTCCTCGTGCTGACTTTTATGAAAGTAAGAAAGAAAGAGAATGAGAGAAAAATAAAAGGTGCTACCTTGCTCATAGGTGTGTACTAGGTGAATGGCTCTGGAGCCTTTACAAGCATAGCCAATAGGATTACGCTGGTACTGGTGTACACTTGGAAATCACATTACCACTGACAACCTTGCACTTTGGGTTATTCAAAAAATTTCATCTCAGCTACCTGTAGATATACACTAGTACAGTATGCCTTTTTCCTTAAGGCTCGAAGTGTGTTATATGTCAAGGGAGTGAGCAGACTAGTCAGTAAATATTAAATTCTATTCATTTTTTTTTTTTTTTTTTTTTTGACTTATCTACAGCTATGGCCTAGTTAATAGCAAGAAGACTTTTGATGAAAGCATGGAATAAAGTGTTTTAAATGCTAGTTCTGTTTTCCCTCTGTAGTCCACCAGGTTCCCGTTTTTTTTTTAGTAGTTTTAGTTTTAATGGATTTGGATTTTGTTGTGGTAATTATAACAATACAAAGATCTGTTAATTCTATCCAACAACGTTAAAGCAAACAGTTCAGGTAGAGTACAAACTAACAGCCAAAGTACTTGGAAATGGAAAAGACAACACTGAATGTCTTATTACCAAATGTAGAGAGAAAGAGCAAAATTATAATAGTTTTTTAGATACAAACCGAAGGATTCAGAAAAATTATCACCACCGGTGCTATTTGGCAATGTGGGACTACCTAGTAGAGCATCATGACTGCACACGTCTTCGTGAGCCCTACACACACACACACACACACACACACACACACATACATTTTAGATTTAAATAGAGTGCGGCACTGTGTTTGTATCATTCTGATGAAGTGTTTTACGAAGATTAAAACTTTTTATGCTAATTCAGTTTTTGTCTCTTCTGTGGTACTGTTATACAGTGAATTTTGGTGGTTAACTGTTTTGTTTATCAAATGGCAGTCACTGTTTGTGTTGTAGAATTTGAAAGCAGGGTTAGCAGCATAATTGCCTTTGGTGCAGAAGGCTGTGGGTTTTACTCCCACACCACGTAGATGGAGTGCTGATATTGCAGTGCCATTTTGACCGCGGATTATTTGGTGCATTTTAAGGAAGTATAGGGGTTCTACACTCCTGTGTGTCCTTCTTTGTATAAGATGCCTAGTAACTTGTTGGATTGTCAGTCATTCCCTATTGCAATATTATCAGCTTACCATTTTTAATGTAACATAGACAATTTATTCTTCAAGGGCAGCAGGCACTGAATTTGTAGATGAAACACTGAAATGTAAAGTTTTCTTAGTTACAGATCTCTTTAAGGTAGAATTATCTGGATGACTTTTACTTCTGAAAAGATTGTGCTTTTTGAGTAGTATTGGTATATTATAATGATAGAAGTATGAGTGGCATTTTATGGTCAACATTTTCTGAAATGGGTAGCTTTATCATTATTTCATACATTTTGTTTCATTGCTTTCTAGAAAAATGTTCATGAATACAAATTTAAAACACCATTCTAACAAATTGTGATGTATTATATAAGGAATATAATTTATCATGAGGGTGAATCAAATAATACATACATGTGTGCATGGCCCTATAAATGTGTGCAAGGAGCTTATGGTTTGAAAACAGCTCAAAGGTAAACTTAATCCTCCACTGTCAGATGCATTTTCTTTTAATGTGGGTTTTCATGCCATTTCAATGATTGTGAGTTTCAAGGGCAGAGAAGTTTACTGCACATGCTGAGTCTGTTTTGATTGTGAGAATGTATTTAGCAAATGGCTATCAGTGCTTGTGCTATTTTATTTCAATATCTGTAATAATTGTAGAAGTAAATAAGAAAATGCGTTCCCTGTGTCTTTATTTAAAATATCTATGATTCTTTCCATGCGTTTACGTACAAGACCAGTCAGACTTACGGTCTGTGGTTATCCATGTCAGTAGAAGGCCAAACCTTGTGCTAAGGATTAACTACTGCAGTTCTCCATTCACTAAGCATGAAGCCAATTAGTAGGCTAACGTTGAACAGTGATTTTAGAGTGCTTGATACCTCATGTTTCATGCTATCCAAGAGGTATCCCAGCATATTCTCAGGGCCTATTGAGGTAGTATTCTTTGACTTGGATAGTGCATTGAAGACTTGTTTGCTAGTGACAGCCAGAGGATTTATGGTCGAGGATGTCGTCTGAGAGGTATTGAGGAGAAGAAGGGGTGAAACTGGATTTATCAGCCAGCAGGTTTGCTATATTCTCTGATTCCTCTTAAGTGTTTCCATTTACAATTTGTTCAGCACACTGTCATGTTACCTTTGAGGTTGTGAACAAAGCTGATGAAAGCCTTGTCATTATCTTTTGTCTTTGAGGATATTTCTGCCTCAAATCTGGCTGTGGGGGGCTTGATAAGATTTCTGAGTTGCTTATTTAGTTTGAGGGGTTTCATACCCTTCTGGGTGTGGCAGTTCCTAGTATTGGCCATGGTTTTCCTCCTTTTGTTATACAAGTTGTTGATACTGGGATTCCACCAGGGTGGCTTGTTATCTGTGTTAGTTCTCTGCTTATTCCTTGTGGGTACAGCTACCTCAGTGCAGCTGTTTACATGATGGTATAGGATTTCTGTAAACAATTTGCATAGTGGTAGCAGAGTTCACATTGTTTTGGGGGATGGAAATTTTAGCATGGTATAAGTCATTAATACAAAGTTTGCTTTGGAATAATTCCTAAATGTTTGAGGGTTGGATGGCATCGATTTTTGAGAAGTGTTTGGACAGGTACATACCAAAAGGTGCATTATACTCACTCCGTGATTGGCCTAATGAGTGCCAAGTAGAGGGGAACAATTATATGCCTGGATCTGGATGATATACTTTTAGATATAAGCTGTACAACGAAAAAGGATTTCCTTACAATAGTGAGTATGTTGGGCCCATTGAAGTCCCACATTCATGAAAGTCTGTTGCATTCTTTCATTCATTCAGCACAAAACCTGTTTTGAGATTAGTACTGAATAGCCTTTATAGGGGGTTCAACATATCAGGTTTCAGACTAACCAGTAGGCAGTCTACTATGTTAGCCATTTGCAATAGACATTATGTTCTTGGCCTTGGGTACTAACTTCAGAAATTGTTGAAAGATTTGAGGGGGTTTTAGATGCAGGTATTTTATGTGAGAATACTGGAAGATTGGTGGGATGAAGTTCAATCTGAATTAGTTGGCCAGTGAATTGGATATATCGTCTTGTCCAAGTATGTGATATCATTTGTTATCCGCTCACTGCAGTGCCAGTCATTTGAGATTTCTAGCACAGTTAAAAAATACTTTGTGGTTATCTTTCACCTGGGTTTATATTTTTACCTCATATCAGGCTTTGGTTGATTTAATCACAGTTCAGAGTTCATTGTTTTAGTTTAGCGAGAGTGTTTTTAGCTTTCTGAGAGTTACATTTATTTTTGCATGCAATGAGTATTTTTTCTTTTATTATACTGCCCATAGGGCTTTATTTTTGAATTTGGTGTTGTGTTTATTTCTGAGGGTGGAAGATGTGTCTATGGAACTATTTAAATATGCATAGAGCTTGGCAGTAAATTATTCTGTACAGTGGAAGTTTGAAACAGGCTTAGTAGAGGGGCCCCATTCCCAACTAATGCCCTGTACCCAGCATAGTCAGAAACCAGCACTACTCAGATATGTGCACACAAGATCAGTTACACTAGCTTACAAGGGAGGTGAAAATGGTGTGGTAATTTTCTTTGACATTTTCCATGATCAAACCTGAGTGTCTTCATTTGTTCTTTCAGCATGTAACAGCATAGGGCTATACATAAAGTGACTGCTTTCATGTTGTGTTCTTTCAGCATGTAACAGCATAGGGCTATACATAAAGTGACTGCTTTCATAGGTTCATACTAGGCTATCTGCCCCGAGGCAATTATAAGCCTAGCCCGATTCTGTATGGCTTACGCCACCCCTTGATTTGAGTATACTGTGCCCTTTTTAAGGTTTAGTTTACTGTGCCTCTGTCTAATAGTGACAAGGGAGTAATCCCTGGGACAAACCTACGATCCCCCATCCACTTATCGAGATTCTTCTTGAAGAAATTCAGTGAGGTGCTCTGCCTCACATGAACTGGAATTCTATTCCAGAGCGAAGGGAGCCTCTGGGTTATGAACCTGTCCCTCCAGCAAGTTCTATTTATTTCTGTGCTGAGGTTCAAGTCCCTCGAGTGTGTGGCTCTAAGGGATTTAGATTTACTGAGGTGGAGCATGTCCATTAATTCTGGATTTGACATAGCTTTGTATGTCAGGCATAAATCGTCTCGAAGTAGGCGGTATGCAACTGAGTAGAGCTGGAGTTTTTTTTAACCGAGCAGCATATGGCATCTGTTTCAGACCCTTGATCCTCTTGGTGAGATACTTTTGGGGTCTTTCTAATTGCTGCAGGTGTCGGGTAAGGTACATCCCAAAAGGGGCATTGTATTCTATGATGGGCCTGATGAGGGATGAATAAAGGGGCACGATTACCTCTCTTGATCTAGATGTGAAACCCTTCGTGATGAGGTGGGCTATGTAGAAGGTCTTTCTAACCACTTTGGCAATGTGGTTTTCAAAGGAGAGATTGCTATCAACTTGGGTCCCCAGGTCCCTAATAACTTTCTCTGTACTTAATGGGTTTCCGCCTATGTGGTAATTTGTGGGCACATTGTTTTTGCCAAAGGGTATGACTATACATTTTTGGCATTTAGCTTTAAACCATGGCGCTGGCACCAGTTATCTGTCTCTGTGAGACCTTTTTGAAGGATGTTTGTGTCAGCTGGAGAGTTGATAATGGCGCCCAGTTTGCAGTCGTCTGCGAACTTGGTGAGCCATAGTCCTCCCACGTTTGCCTGTACCTCGGAAAAGTATATACCGAACAAGAGTGGTCCCAGGACAGAACCCTGTGGGACGCCACTTGTGACCGGTTTCGAGTCTGACATGGCTCCAGCAACTCTCACTCTGTGGGTTCTGTCTTTGAGCCAGTTTGCGACCCATCTTGTGACATAGAGGTTTATATTTAAGCTGGATAGCTTATCTATGATGCCCGAGTGGGGTATTGTGTCAAATGCCTTTGCAAGGTCCAGATAGGCTGTGTGGACTACCTTCCCTTCATCTATGGCTTTGGTGACTGTTTCAAAGAAGTCAACCAGATTCAAAAGGCAGGATCTGCCCTTGACAAAGCCGAACTGGGTAGGATCTAGTGTCTGTAGGTCCCCAATGTCTTTGTTTATGAGCTCCATGATGATCCTCTCCATAGCCTTGCAGACTAAGCTAGTCAGGCTTATGGGGCGATAGTTTCCAGGGTCCGTAGAGGCTCCACCTTTGTGGAGTGGGACCACTGTTGCTGTACGCCATTCTGTGGGCACATATCCAGTAGTGAGGCTGAGACTGTATAGCTGTTTTATTTGAGGGATTAGTTCCTCTTGTAGTTCATGTAGGGCGCAACCTGGGACGCCATCTGGTCCCATGGAAGCAGTGTTTTTTGCTTTGGAGAGGGCAGCCTTCACCTGAGCATCTGAGATGTTTGGGAGGCAGCTCTCTGCCGGGATAGATACTTGCTCTTTGGGGGAGGGGTGGAGAAGTTTGCACTGAACCTGTCTGCCAGGATATTGGCGATGTCTGTTGGTTTCAGTGTATTTTTTGTCGTTTAGAATCAACTCAGAACAAGTCTGGGAGTTGCATCCCAGGTTTCTAACATAACTGAAAAAAGCCTTATGATTGTCTTTGGTGTCCTGTGCAATTTTTCTCTCAAGCTGGCCTTGGAGGATTTGATGAGGGATCGTAATTTTTGCTAGTACTGATCAGAGATGCCTTCCCTATTAGGGATTTTGCTCTATCATGTAGTAGCTTCCTCCTTCTGTTGTACAGTTTATTTATGGCAGGGGTCCACCAGACTGGACGCCTGCCTTTGGATGATTGGGTCTTGGTTTTGTTTGGGATAGCATGATCCATGCATTCCTGGAGATGTCCGTAGAATGCATTTATATAGGATTCTGCAGTTTGAGCTGTAGTTTCCACTGGCCCTGGGGCCTTGAAGGATTCCACTTGGTTTTGAGAAGTGAGAAGTTCGCTTTGAGCAGTTTTTCACTGTTGTTTTCTGGGCTGGGGGTGGGGTCGGGATGTGGACATCCAGTGAAATCAATTTATGGTCTGATCTTACCAATGAGGGATATACTTCTGGTGTGGAGCATAGAGTCCCCATGTTGGTAATGATCAGGTCTAGTATGTTGTCCCCTCTTGTGGGAGTGGTGACTAGTTGTTCCATAGCATTTGAGTTTATAATTTCCAGGAATCTTTGGGCTAAGGTGCTGGGGCTTGAGTAGTGCTTCCAGTCAATGTTTGGGTAGTTGAAGTCGCCCAATATAATGGTGTTCGGAGAGATCTTCATGTTCTCCAATGTTTTCAGGAAAGCTGAATGGGATTCCTGACTTTGAGAGGGTGGTCTGTAGGATGCTATAAACTGAAAAGCAGTCTTGCCCACTGTTAGTTGCACATGGATGGTCTCCGATACTTTGTGCAATGCCACTAACCTGGAGGTGTGGATATCCTTGATAAATATGGAAACTCCCCTCCTTTTGTGGTTCGGTCCGGGTTTTGGGGCCGAAAAGCATGATATGAGGTATAGCCTGGTAGTGCTGGGGTGCTCTCTGGAGCCTTGAACCAGGTTTCTGTCACTGCACAGATATCGATGTTCTCCATACTGAGGAGAGCTTCGAGTGCGTGCATCTTGAGGTTAAGACTTCTGGCGTTTAGCAGCATTACCCTTAGTTTCTTGTTCCTTGTGCTGTCTATGGGGGTGGGTTTGGCTTTTGAGCCTTGCCTAAAAAGGCACTATGGGGGTGGCAAGAGCCTTTGCCAATATCCAAAAGCGCAGTGGCGACAGGTGCAAGCCGTCTCTAGCGAAGCAACGTGGCTTGTCGAGCATGTCATCCCAGGCTGACAGACACTGGATCCCCTTTGAATGACACCAAAATTTTAGCCAATTGTTAAAATCGATCATTTTGTCTTTGTACTGTGGCATCATTCTAGGTGTGGGTAAGATGCTGCTCAAGGTCAGGGTCATACCAGCCTGGGCTACATGATCAGAGAGCTCCTCTATGTCTCTTTTCATGTAGTCCAGGGAGGTACGTCTCAGGTCATTCACACCAGCATGTACAATGACTGAGTCATATTTGTATTTGCTTTGGAGTGACCTGAGTGCTTGCGTTATGTGTCGGATCCTAGCACCCGACAGGCAGCTCACTGTGACCTTCTCTTTATTCAGCCTGGTGAGCGGGACGTCAGTGTGTCTGACAATAGTGTCACCTATAACAAGAGTATCAGGTGTGTTATTCAGCCTTAAGGGCTGTGGCTGCTTGGCACACTGACTTTGTGGGTTATGTGTTGTGTGTGTTTTGTTTTGAGGCAGCATTTGCTTGGATGTCTGCTTTGGAGGTCTCTGTTGCTTGGGTAGATTTTTATTTAGAGCCTCCGAGTATGTTTTTGTGTATTTATGTGTTTGGTTCGCTGATGTGGTGGGACTATGTGATACTGGAATTGTGTTGTGTGAGGTTACCTTCTCCTCCTGACTGGTTACACCAGTTTTGAGATGAGAGAGCTCAGCCTCCAGTTTGGCTAAATAGTTGCATCTCTCACATATATTTGAACCTGTTTGGAGGAGGAGAGGGTTGTCCGTGTACATGAGACAGTTGTAACATTGCCTCAAAATTCCCTGATTCACCAGCTGGACTGGAGAGGAAACCGTTGACTGACCTTTGGACATGCTAGAGTAATAGGGAAACTGAATTTAAGATGGACCAATAGAGGACAGGGTAATCGTAGAGAGTATAAGAGTAAGTAGTGCTTATGGTTTAATAGTGCTAACTTGTAGGATTATTAACTGGACCAGTGAAGGGCCTTAGAATGAGAATATGGTGTTTAAATTGAGAGATAGAGCAGTTCTAAGAGAAAAAGTGAAGAGCAGACTTTGTGGAGCCAGGAATAGTTTAAACCCAATTAGGTGGCGCTGCCCGCTGTTGCGCTATGCTCAAAAACACGCAAAACCGCGCAAAAGAGGGTTTTAAGAGAGGAAGATGAAGGAGTTTTGGAATTGACCCAGAATGGCCAATAAAACTACAGTTTCAAGTCAGTAACCACTCCCACAGGGGCAGGCAGGCTGCTCAATGTTTTTCACTGCCACTGATCAACAGAGAGACTTTCCTTTAGCCCAAGCAAAAAATGGCCTCACAGAAACTTACAAACAGTTCAAGAACAGCAAGCCTGTAACTGAACTTTTTTAAATCTCAGAAAAGTGGGAAAAAAGCAAGATTTTTTTTTTTTTCACAGATAGCAGAGGATAACAAGTATCAACAAGTTATAACAGTGCAGTAAATGACCCCACACAAAAGTGCTAGACCAAAGACAGATAAAATGCAAGTTTTGAGAAAAAAAACGATTTCAGCATGTAACAGCATAGGGCTATACATAAAGTGACTGTTTTCATGTTGTAGGAGGATAGGGAGGCAGCTTGCATTTGCAGATAAGCTTTTTGTCTTTTCAAGCTGTTGCCTTCTCAGCATATTGGGTGGTATTGTGTCAGCTTTGAACATTAAACTTTGGGCAAAACTTATTTCTTCCTTGAATTTCTTTTCTTTTCTTTCCAATAATTTTGTCCAGACTATCACTGGATCATAAGACTAGAAAAAACTCCAAACAAGCGCCTAGAGCATGTGACAGTAAACAGCCCCACCAGTTCTGGCGCCTAGAGTAATTTTCTTGCTTTAACCAATTTCCTTTCAGCAAAGGCTTGAGATTCACAGAATGTAAGCAGGGTAGTAAGGATATAAATTTCAACTGCTTTACTTTTTGCTTGATTGACTCCCATGGGTACTACACATCTTCATTAATTGTCAGTGGCAGTATATTTGCTGTTGGGAATGTAAGGTTTACCATTCCAAAAAGCTTAGTTTGACTGTAGGCCATAAGAGTGATCATGCATTGCTGGTGAAAGGGAGGTAGTTGTGGCTCATAGTTTGGGTGTTACCTAGGGAGAGCACTATATGTTGTACCTACAGACCACAACACTGCGGAGCATGTGATGCCTAGACCCCGACAGTCCTTTAATCAGCAGCAGTACTGGAGGTGTAATGAGCCACTGCAGGAGTTAGGGGCTGCAAGGGGAAGAAGAGTAATCTTTGGGGGGGGGGGGGACTGATCTGTCCTAGTGTAAATGGAAAGGTATTTTGTTTTTTGACTTACGGAAGATGTACCTTTGGAATGAAAATGCTCATGCATCGTGTAATTACTACCCTGGCATATACTTCCAAGTGATCTGTTCAGAGATCAGCAATATAAAGGGGCCGTGGCTTGGTCAGCAGTGTTAATGTGGATGTGGCTTGTTGAGGGGGGAGCAGCAGTCTCGGAGTTGAGTACAAATTTGAAAATCCTGGTTACACACCCTTGCTCTAGAACATATCTCCATCTCTCCAGGGTCTCCTCAACCACCTGTTCCCTACTCTCACTACAGATCACAATGTCATCTGCAAACATCATAGTCTACAGGGACTGTTTATTTGCTTTATTTGGGAAACCTGTAAAGACTGTGCATAAAGCACGTATTTCTGTCCAGATAGTACTTACTGCAGTATTAAGTTTTCCTTGCATAAATATATACAAAAACAAAACTCAACTAGTTTTATGTACTTATTTTTTGTTGTTGTCCAGGTTAGCATGAGAAACTTGTCAATCATTGGTGATGTTGAAACACATCAAACATTTTTTTAATCCCATATCTGACAGTTTTTTTTTTCTTTTGTTCAGTAACATCATTGATAGAAGAGCTGCAAGATATTTACTACAAAGGTAGCACTAGCCCATCGGATGCTTTAGGTTGTCTATTATTGAATAAGTAGGGTATGTGATGGCACACAGTGAGGACATTAGAAAATTTTTCAAACAGATTATTAAGAAAGCAAGGTACGAGCAACATGAAATAACAGAACTAGCTGGGTCTGTTGATGAACGTACCGAGAAAGGTGCTGTCTCTGCTATGTTTGGGGAACAGTGAGAGACCCCACAAAGTGTATGTGCAGAAACTGATACTGGCTGTTACATTCGATCAGACAGAATTGATGACTTCATGAAATTCAGGTTACTGACACAACCATACATCCCTCCAGAAAATTACAACATCAAAGCTGATGCATCAGACAAGAAGCGAGCATTCAGATATAGTTGGTTCTCTCAGTATTCACTGTGGCTTGCATATTCTCCTCTCTTGAAAGGCCCACTCTGCTTAACTTATGTATTATTTCCTCAGTCAGTCAGTTCACCGTGGGTTGCAAGGCAGCTTCATCACTAGTGTGTGCACAAAATATAATGCCTTCAATGAGTCTGCAAGAAATCACATGCAGTCATCATGGCACAAAGGTTCTACTTAAGATGTTGCCAATTTTTCTTGTACACGACAGAAGCCAGAAACAGCTGTTATTCCACAGCTAGATGCAGCAGTAGCAAAACAAATTGCAGAGAACCGAAAGAAATTGGAACCAATTTTATCTACCATTATTTACTGTGCAACCCATGACATTCCTCTTTGTGGAAAAGGCGGCTCTGGTGGAAATTTCTGTGACTTATTAGATTTTCGTATTGAAGCTGACGACACAATATTAAAACAGCACAGTGAAACAGCTGCAGGAAATGCTCGGTACACATCCCATAGGGTGCAAAATGAGTTGTTGGCAGAATGCAAACACGTAATTCGAAAGGAGATTGTTTGTGCAGCGAGTAGGGCAGTTGGATTTAGTGTATTGGCAGATGAAACTGCATATATCTCGGGCATTGAGCAGTTGTCACTGGGCATTCAGTTTGTTGATGGTGATTGTATTCGAGAAGAGTTTATGGGTTTTGTTTCCATTGTTGCGAGAGATGCACAGTCTGTATCAAATGTCATTGTCAGTGAATGCATAAAGTACAGTCTAGACTTGGAAAAATTACTCGGACAAGGCTAGGACGGCTGCTCCATAATGGCAAGCATCCAGAATGGTGTTCAGGCAAAGATTCGTGAAAAGTATCCAAAAGCAGCCTTTATCCATTGCGCGTCTCACAGGCTAAACCTTGTAGTCAATGATCTGAATGATGTTCCTGAAATAAGTAGTGCTGTTGGTGTTATCAAGAAGATTATTAATTTTTTTCGTGACAGTCCAAAATGACGAGCATTGGTACCAAATATACCTCTTCTGTGTGAGACACGATGGACTGAGAAATATAAATCCATTCGTGTGCTTAGTCAAAACTTTGAGAAAATATTTGACTGCCTTGCTGATCTTCAGAAGATCACTGCTGGTGAAACCAGGCAAAATGCACATATATTACTCCATGCTTGCTCTTCATGCACGTTTCTTATTTCTCTCTTCATTATTGCAAATTACTCATCAGTTCTTGAGCCCATTGCCCAGATGTTGCAGTCTGTTCAACTTGATATAATAAAGGCTCAACAACACATCAACAGACTCACTGAAATATTCAAGGAGCACCGTAACCATGCTGAAGAGCACTTTAGGAATGACATTCTCAGTAAGGCAAGATCAATAGCAGATAAACTTGGCATTGAGTTAGTGTTGCCAAGGATTTGCAGTCGACAAACGCACCGAGCAAACACAGTAGCCGGGGATTTTGAGAGTTTACTACAGAACGAGTATTTATATTCCCTATCTTGACTCATTAGTTTCTTCACTGATGTCTCGCTTTTCCAGCAGTAACACTGCTCAGTTCAACTTATTTTATCTGCATCCTAAAATGATGCAAAACCTAGAACGTGAAGAATTCTGAAAACGAATTGCAGTCAGTAACGAACTATATCATATCGACAATTTGGAATTAGAGATGATGAACTGGTTCGACTATTGGCATACTAAGGTTCCAGATATAGCCAAAACAGTGGACTTTGCTGACTTGTTGCAACACTGTGATTTCTTTCTTGCTGTTAAGCAAGCAGTTCTGATTGTGTTGACCTTACCAGCCACTACCTGCACCATTGAACGATCGTTCAGCACTCTGAGACGTGTCAAGACCTGGTTCAGGTGTACAATGACTGATGATAGACTTTCAGCACTGTGCATGATTAGTGCTCATCGTGAACGTGTCATTCATGAAAAGAAAACAGTTCATCAGTAAAGTTATTGATGCTTTTGGCACCCACAGCAGACGTTTACAATTTATATTTGCGCCACAGGAGTTATAAGCCTAAACTGACCATGTAGTTCATTCAGTGGGTTTTTTTTTGCTTTTTAATTGCAGTTACCCACAAAATGTATAATTTTTAAACAAAGGAGTTTGATACTACAGTTCCATTGGTCTTATTTCATACTAGAAATCCACAGCTGATGAGGTGATTTCAAGCAGCACAAACAAAGGATACTGCAGTACCCATGGTTAATGAAAATTCTGAAAATTAAACATGGAATCATACGTAGAGAGCAGCAGCAGCAGCAGCATAAAGACAGTAAATAAAACAAAGTTAGTGAAATCTTTTTAAGGCTGTTAACGCAGGGAGATTTTTAGTGAAAACTGACAAATCCTTGTTCTGATGCAGTATCTTAGAACCGGATCCACAATACAGGTAGAAGCAGATCAAACCATGATATCCACTTAAGCAGCAAATGTTAAGTGGAGTGACAAGAGGAAGGAGTTCAGTACAGCAGAGAGGGGTGGCTCCCTGGACTTCAAAAGTATTACAGACTGCAATAAAAGGATTTGTAATTATTAAAGGTTTATGTTGGTTCACCAAGAAGTTTAACTGGGCCCTTTTTGTTGTCACAAAGGTCAAAGGCATATACAAAATTATGTTCAGAAATGCAAAGTATAGCACAATAACAAGACTAGTTCACATAGGTACTTGCTAGTCTGTTGATCCGTAAGGATCTTTCGAAATCTATCACAGCATTCCCCTTGTATATCTCACATTTTATTAACCCTGAGGCAAGCTGAATATTAACATGATGCTCCTATGTAAGAGGGACAAGGCTACTAAAATCAGGAATTAAATTGGGGTTATCCATCCAGATTACGTTTAAGTAGAGTAAGAGATCTACTTTGCTTTATGTGGAGAGGAAGATCATTCCAAAGAAGAGGGAGTCTTTTTGATACACATCTGTTCTTCCCACATTTATGTTGCAGTACAGATTGACACCTGTTGAGCGAGTGTTTATGCCCTCATTGCAATTACGAATGTGCAGGAGTTTTGACAGGACTATGAGGTTATGCACGTGTAGCACAAATCTGTCCTCAGTAGCCTCTGACACCAAGAAGAGTGGCAAGGCTTGGAAGTGGTCCACATAGTTTTTGGATTTATGCACTTGATGGATGTTGACATTTAAAAGATGCCTTTAGGTGGTAAAATTATATCCAGAATCTGGAACAAATGCACAAAGCAAGGAGGATGGCCTCCCTGTTGTAGAAGGAAGCAGCAGTCCACAAAAACTGATAGGCCAAAGAAGAGCCATAAAGACGATACAGTGGACTATTGAGGATAAGAAGGAAATTATGTATTGTTACTATTATGTAAACAGCCCAGAATTTCCAGACACAAGGTATATAAAAAGATTAAGAGAGACATTACAGGAAAGAAACTGTCAGAAGCCTCAAATAAAACTGTGTGTTAATTACTACAACAGACGTGTGAAAAACTGTATAAATAGACCAAGAAACTTTTATCCGTTTGGAAAAAGTAGCATCCAAGGAGGTATGAATATATAAATAACAAAACCTAGAACTTTTTGAAAAGTGTAAAAAAAGAAATATAGACATGGGGAAAAAGAGATCTGATATGGTGCAATATTCATGCAAAGGGGAAAGCCAAATTAATCAGTATAAAGAAGGCAGCCCCAAAGATATTCAAAGAGAAATACAGGCAAAGCCATCCAGATATGCAACATTTCACAATAAAAGTCACAGAGGGAATGTAGAAAATAAGATTAATAAAGTAGAATAAAAAAAAATAGAGGTTTAAGTTATGGAGTGCCTGGAAAGTGAAGGATTTGGTGTAGGTCTAACACACACAGCATGATGTAACGAGTTCCCAAAGTAAGGAGAAACAGGAAGATCAGGAGACATCTGAAGAAGAAATATGGACATGGGAAAGAAAAGAGATTTAATATGGTGTAATTTATATGCAAAGGAGAAAGCAAAACTAATAAATACAAAAAGAACAGCAGCAATGATATTTGAAGACACATACAGGCAAAGGAATCTGGAGATAGAAAACTTGACAATATGGAAAAGACAAATAGAAAAAGTAGAAAAGGAGACAGTAACAGAAAAGTTATAGTAGTAGAAACTGAGGTTATGGAGTACCTGCAAAGTGAATGATTCAGTGTAGAAAATCTAATTCAGAAAGCATCACAAATCACAACATGATAGATCGATGGACATCCAATTTAAGTGGAAACCAATGTAACGGGAAGCAATTGGTCACACATGCCAATGCCATATGAATATATTTAGGAGTTTTCACAGGAAACCCGTATAAACGTTGACTTGAAGTTGGACAGAAGGAACAGGAAACTGTACCTGTGGAAAGTGTGCAATCAATGTTGAGGAGTGATACTGATAGGCCAATGAGTTCCCATATGTCAGAGCAATGGATGACATGGGAAGAAACAGTGTGCCACAGGAAGATGCTATAGAACTTTGTATAGAATGCTCACTGCAAATGGAAAACAAAAAATGTATCCTCAGTTTAGAAGAAAATGAGCTAAGAATTGCTTGATTTGGTAGAGAGAGACATTATTAAGATAAATTATGAAAACAGACTTCAGAAGGTCAGCAAAACCCAGAAAGTTAGAAGTTTGATAAAACAAGTGAAACAGTAATTAGGACTGTCCATAGAGATTCATGCAATATAACAGAAGTAAACCGGTTATATTACTATGCAGCTAATTTGATAACTGATAAAGTTTTTATGCCACAAGAACACAGGGTAGTGAGAGAAAGGAAGGTGCGAAATTGAATGCCATCATGGAAGCAAGTATCTATAAAGCAATTGAGACATGGGTTATCACCGTGTCACTGACTAAAGAAGAGGGAACAGATTTACAAAATACTTACAAAGATAGATGTGATAAAGGCACTGCGCAGTATTAGAACAGCTTAGGATGTATCATGTACTACTGCAAATAAAGTAAAAATCTCAGCACAGGCAGAATAAGTTAGAAGATACACAGATAAATATAAGGGAAAAGTACAAAATAAGCAATTTATTGGTGACACAACAATTTTTTACAGAGAATTTGGAAATGAGGTAAAAGGAATTGACAAAAGAAACAGATACATTTTGGAGAAGTATTTACGAAGATCCTGCGCAACATAAAGATGCTAAATGGATAGAAGTAAAAGAATAACAAGTTTAAAGGGACAATATATGAAATGGGATGACTTAACAGCCAGAGAGATTAACACAAAGTCAAATCCTATAATTGGAAAACCCCAGGCCCAGATACAGTACGTAACTTCTGCCTAAAAGTATTAACATCTTTGCACGAAGATTTATCCACGAGTAAGAACTATGTATATACGCACCCCGAACAAACACCAACCGAACTAAGAGGAGGAAAAACAATGCTCCTACTTAACAGTGAACTTGCATGCTACCCTAAACCAATAACCTGCCTTGGTTCCGACGAAGTATAAACTCTGCACTGGAACTGATGCTAACAGAGTTTACAGTCATTTAGTAGAAAACTCAATTATGGCAGTAGAACAAATGGGCAATACAGAAGGTCATATGGAACAAAGGATCATTTGTTAAAGTCATACTAGAGAACTGTAAAAGAGGCAAGAATCTAAGTAGGGCATGGATTGACTTCAAAAAAGCATCTGATAGTATCCCACACATTCAAGGATAAGAGTGCTTAAAAATGTATAACATACACTTTACACTGATCGACTACATTTCAGTGATGACAATGAAACAGTGGCAGACCTCTTTGCAATTAAGCTATGATAAAGGACAAATTATTATTCTAAAGATAAAAATTAAATGGGGAAATTCCGGGGTGAACAGTGTAAAGACCTCTCATCTTCTCTTTGTCGATGATGTAAAACTTTATAGCTTATCATAGGAAGACCTGAAAGCACAATGGCAAGCTGTCAAAACTTTTTCAGATGATAACAGAATGACACGGCCATTTGGTCTTGATACATGTGCAACAGCAACCTTCAAAGCAGGACAATTGGAGCATCAAGAAAACATCAATTTGGGACAAGAATGTGATATGAAAGAACTTGAGCAAGAGGGAGTATATAACTATTTGAGAGCTGTGGATGAGGGTAAGGCGGTCCACACAGCCTATCTGGACCTCGCCAAGGCCTTCGACACCATCCCCCACTCTGGAATAATAGATAAACTTACCAAGCTGGGCATAAATCCCTACGTCACTCGGGTTGGCAACTGGCTTACTGACAGAACCCAGACTGTAAAAGTAGCCGACTCCAAATCCAGCTCCAGACAAGTGGAGTACCTCAGGGTTCAGTCCTGGGACCACTCTTGTTTGGCATCTACTTCTCTGAAGTACAGGCCAACACTAAGGGACTCTGGCTAACGAAGTTTGCAGATGACTGCAAACTGAGAGCCATTATTGAATCCCCAAATGATGTGGATATTCTACAAAAGGGCCTTACAGAAACAGATGCCTGGTGCCAGAGCCATGGGCTCAAGCTTAATGCCAAGAAATGTATAGTTATCCCCTTTGGAAAAAACATGTACCCATGAACTACCACATAGGTGGCAGGACACTAAACATTGAAAGTGTGATGAGAGACTTAGGGACACAAGTGGACAGTGGTCTCACTTTCGATAACCACATCGCCACAACAGTCAGGAAATCCTTCTACGTGGCACACCTCATCACTAAGGGCTTTTCATCCAGAAAAAAGGAGGTCATTGTCCCACTGTACTCATCCCTCATTAGACCCATTATAGAGTATAATGCCCCATTTGGTATGTACCTCACAAGACATCTGCAACAGCTGGAAAGGCCACAGAAATACCTCACTAAAAGAATCACAGGCCTAAAGCAGATGCCATATGCTGACCATCTAAAAAAACTCCAACTATACTCTGTGGCATATCGTCTACTCAGAGGTGATCTCTGCTTAACATACAAGGCCATGTCAAACCCTGAGCTGTTGGACATGCTCCACTTAAAGAAATCCCAATCCCTCAGAGCCACACGCTCCAGGTTTCTAAACCTTATCATCACAATGAACAAAACATGCTGGAGGGATAGGTTCCTGACCCAGAGACTCCCCATACTCTGGAATAGACTGCCCAAACATGTCAAGCAGAGCGCCTCATTGGCCCTCTTCAAAAGGAACCTTGATGATTGGATGGGAGATAGGAAATTCATCCCGGGGATCATGTCAGTCGCCCTGCTAGACAGGGGCCCAGAGAAGTAAATATTGTGGGAAAAAAATTCCATGGAATTGTTATAGCTAGGCTTGCATAGGCCTTAGGGCTGATAGCCTAGTACCAACCTATGACAATAAATGAAGGATCAATAAAACCTGAATAAATGCAAATAAAACTTGGTAAGGAGTATTTTGGAACACTTAAATTAATCCTGAAAACAGCACTGACCTCTAGGAACAAAATTCAATCTGTAACTCAATTTGTTCTTCGTCTCCCAAATTACAGTTACGAAATGATTGGCCCCAAAACATGTTGGATAGATTAAACAGGAAAACAAAAAGGATGCTTCATGCTCTCCAAATGAATTATAAAAAAATCAGTGCATACCAACATTATATATTCCTCCTTCTGAAGGAGGGATGGGCCTCCTTGAAATTGATTACATGTACAGATCTGCAATCCTGGGATGCACACATCTGACCTCACAAGACTCAACATACTGAAAGTTTTGAAACACGATTAGAATAACTATTGGTTTTGTTCACATTTTTGTGAAAGATGCACACAGTATGCATTCACTGACAATGACATTTGATACAAAGTACGGCCTAGACTTGGACACGTTAATCAGACAAGGCTATGATGGCTGCTTCATAATGGCAAGCATCCCAGTGTTCAAGCAAAGATTCGTGAAAAGTATCCAAAAGCAGCCTTTACAAGGTTTAGTCTGTGAGAAGCACAGCACAGTGGATAGTCAGTGTGATCTGAATGATGGTCCTGAAATACGTAGTGCTGTTGACGTTATCAAGATTCAATTTTTTCTGTGACAGTCCAAAATGATGAGCATTGGTACCAAATATACCTCTTCTGTGGAGACATGATGGACCGAGAAATATAAATCCATTCATGTGTTTAGTCAGAAGTTTGATAAAATATTTGACTGCCTGGCTGATCTTCAGAAGAGCACTGTCAGTGAAACCAGACAAAATGCACATACAGTATTTTACTCAATGCTTGCTCTTCATGCACATTTCTTATTTCTCATTCCATTATTGCAAATTACTCAACAGCTCTTGAGCCCATTGCCCAGATGTTGCAATCTACTCAACTTGGTAAAGGCTGAACAACATATCAAGTGTCTCACTGAAATAGACCACATTAGGAATGACAATCTCAGTAAGGCAAGAATCAAGATCACTAGCAGATAAAGCCATGAGTAAACTGTTTATATGTGCACCCTGAACAGACACCAACCTAGCTAATGGGAAAAAAATGCTCCTACTTAAGCCTGAACCTGCAAACGTCCCTGAAAATTATAGGCCAATAACTTGCCTCCTGACACCGTATAAACTGTACACTGGAATTTATGCTGACTGAGTTTATTGTCACTTAGAAGAAAGCTCAATTATGGCAATAGAACAAAATGGCAGTAAAAGAAAGTCATATGGAATAAAAAATCATTTATTGTTAAAGTCATAGTGGAGAACTGTAAAAACAGGCAAGAATCTAAGTACAACATGGATTGACTACAAAAACATTTGATAGTATCACACATTCATGTATAAAAGAGCACTTTAAAATGTATAACGTACACTTTACACTGATCGATTACATGACAGTGACCATGAAACAGTGCCAGAGCACTTTGCAATTAAGCCATGATGAAGGACAAATTATTATTTCAGGGATAAAACTTCAATGGGGAATACTCCAGGGTGACTCTGTCACTGCTGCTACTCTGTTTTACCTATAATTTGGCTCCTAGAAAGCAACAGTGTGTAAAGACCTCTCATCTTCTCTTTGTCAATGATTTAAAACTGTATAGCTCATCATCAGAGGAACTGAAAGTCAGACGATATAAGAATGTCATTTAGTCTTGATAAATGTGCAAAACAAACCTTTAAAGCAGGAAAACTGCAGCACCAAGAAAACATCAGTTTGGTACAAGAATGTGATATAAAAGAACTTCAGCAAGAGGGAGTGTACAAATATTTGGGAATGGGAACTGATAAACGATCAACAATAAAACATGAGCAAATCAAACGTACTAAGGAATACTTTAGATGACTTAAATTAATCCTGAAAACAGCATTTACATCTAGGAACACAATCCAAGCTATAAACCAATTTGCTCTTCCTGTCCTAACTTAATTTTGTGTGTTTGACTGACCTAAATGTGTTGCATAGATTACATAGGAAAACAAGGATGCTTCATACTCACCAGATGATTGATAAAAAATCAGTACATACCAAGATTATATATTTTCCACATTCTGAAGAAGGGATATTCCTCCTTGAAATTGATTACATGTACAGATATGCAATCATGGGACTCCACACATCTGCTGACCTCACAAATGTAGTGAAAGTTTTGAAAAATGAGAATAAATCTAAGATACATGACTTCTCTGCTTTTCCCTGCTTAGGGTTGCAGAAGCATATAGGCATCAAGCAGGAATGGAAATCAAACCAGAAGTAGATAAAAATCAGGCAGCAACTGAATGTACCAAGAAACAAAAGAATACAAGGTGATGGACCAATTGAGAAGACAAAAAATTTGGAAAATGCATAAATATAGTTGCAAGTATAGAACACTTCTGGAAGGACCTCATGCTAATCAGGAACAAAAGCAGGAATGGTCAAGGCGAGGTGAATTCAAACCAAGAGATGAAAGGTCAATATTGGCGGCACAAGATAGTGGACTATCATGTACACATTGGTTCACAATGTCCATTGCACATGTGGGAGAAACAGACAAATGTAGGTTTTGTAAAACAGAACTGGAAACAGTTGAACACCTCGTTGATGGTTGCAACATACTAACGGTAGAAGGACACTGTATACTGACGAGCATAATAATGTGGCAAGACTGTTGCACTGGGCATTGTGCAAACATTATGGTACTGAAGTGGCTGAAAAACACTGGAAACAAGAGCTGCAAAGCATCATAGAAAATGCTAAAGCCTACATCACACGGGATCATCCATTACCAACAGCTCAAAAGACAGATGATAGAAAACCGGATATTAGTGGTCCAAGAGAAGAAGACAAAAGTAGCATTATCACTAAACTCTCCACACCCACTGACTACAGTGTGTTATGTACAGAGAGACACAAAGTCAGACTCATACTATATCATGATTTGCAGGCAGAAATGAGAGCAATGTGGAAGAAAGACACCCAGGCAGTTCCAGTAGTAGTAGTAGGAGCAATGGGTCTTATTAAATACATTCGTATTCAGACATGTTACCAATGCATGTAACTCCATACGAATTGCAGGAGGACTGAGGAGTCAATACTGGGCACATTCATTGCAGGTACTCTGAAGAGCACTTTGGCAGACATCAAAGATTGACACAGTACTGATTTCATGAACTTTGATCGTACTTTGATTTAGGAATGCAGTACACTCCTGTCACAATGCTAGAAACCCAAAAGATTTGCTCCATCCATCTATCCACTTTTTAAGGAAGTACTACAAGGTAGGTAGGGAGATTTGTGTGTGTCATACTGTCAAATGTCCAGATTTTCAGTGTCCAGATTTCTGCTTTATATTTTTAGTCTGTTCCTCATAAAAATCTTTTTTTTTTTTTTTGGTACAAATCACTGAGATGATGAGCTCTAACCATTAAAGTTAATAAATAATGACACGCATTTCAGTTTCAGACTTCATATCATTCAGAAAATGCATTCCAACACAAATCCTTTTATTCTAGTAACTTTCTCAATGTGTTCCCAATTTTGGGCCTTCCACATTACTTGTGCTATGAGATGAGATTGACAGGTAGAGGTGTGTATCAGAGGAAGGTAGTATACACCGTGGGCCGTGCCTCAGCTATCCAGGTTTTTGCAGAACGTCCAGATTTTTGCCTCATATTCCACCTGAAAAGGATTGCAGTTGCTAAACAGTGACAGAAATTTTCAGTTTTACGTGTCATATCCTTTAGAAAAATGCTTACTAACACAAATCCTGTTATCCTAGCAACTTAACTTTATAAGTTCATCAGAGCAATATTTTTAATCTGTCCCTGTTTATTTTAGGCTTTGTCCAGATTTCTTTTACTAACAGGTCAAGTGTGTGTGTGTGTGTGTGTGTGTGTGTGTGTGTGTGTGTGTGTGTGTGTGTGTGTGTGTGTGTGTGTGTGTGTGTGTGTGCGTGTGCGCGCGCGTGTGTGTGTGTCTCTGAAATGACCTACTTAGAGTTAGCAGGTGGAATTTATTTTCAAGGAACTGAGAGTTTCAAGGGAAGAGAAGTTTACTGCTGCTCATTAAGCTAGGTTTGTAAAAATATGCAACTGTTTTGTTTAGCAAATGGTATCATTGTAGTATAGACTTTTAAAGCAGTGTTAGTAGCACAGCAGGTAGCATACTTGCATCTTGATACAGAGGGCTGTAGCTTCTACTCCCACAGCATGTAAATGTGTATTTTAAGGGGGTGGGGTGCTGCAGTCCTGTCCTGAGTATGTCCCTTTAGTGCCTAGTAACTATGAACCTCTTTTTCAGCTTGTCACTTATTTCCTGTAGGCAATTTACTCTTCTAGGGCAATGGGCACTACATTTGTAGATGAAACACTGAAATATATGTTTTATAGCAACAATCTCTTCATTAGTTTCAGATCTTTTTAATGTGGAATTCAGATGACGTCTGCAGACTGCAGAGATTGTGCATATGGACTAATATTGGTGGATTATAATGACAGAAGTTTGAGTGGCCTTTTATGTTTGAAATGTTCTGAACTAGGCAGTTTGTCATTACTGGTTCATATGTTTTGAATTGTTTCACTGCTTACTGGAAAATGTTCAAAACTGTAAATTTAAAATACACTCTAACAGGTGGTGCAGGTGCTGTACAAGGGATATAATTCAATTATCAGGAACATGAATCACCATACTTTTGCATGGGCCTAAAAATGTGTGCATTTGATATGCTTTGAAAACAGCCCAAAGGTAAACTTAACCTGCCACTGCCCAGATGCATTCTCTTTGAATGTGGGTTTCAATCAATGTGAGTTTCAAAAGCAGAGAAGTTTTAATGCTAAGTCTGTTTTCATTGCAAGACTTTGTTTAGCAAATGTGAAATGCGTGCCTCAGTGTTTCTGCTATAAAATTTGAAATAAAAGTTGTAAATTAAATCCAAATATCTGTAAGCATTGTAGAAGTAAAGCATAAAACAGTATGCATACTGACAGATTTGAAAAGTGACTGTGGCAAATGGGGAGAAACAGCCAAGTAATGGGACACTGGAATGGCTGTGTGTGTGTGTGGGGCTGCATGGGGAGGGCTCTGGGTTTTGCACTCCCCCTGCAAAAAATCCTGCGGGCTCCCTTGCTACTGACCCCCTTCTCTCACTCTTTCCTATCTTCTGTTCTTAGCAATCACACCTTCATTCCCATACTACTAGTCTCCTTACATATCTCATTATTATACCTACCGGTTTCCTTCCTTTCTTCACTTACTGACCGCTGGAAAATGTAATAACTACTTACTGCTGAAACTCATATTATATTGCTGGCTATTACATAAATTTATATCAAGGAACCAAAGTTCATTTCCTTTGGATAAAAGATACTGCTACAATTTTTAAAGGGTAACTGCAGTGTAAACAGCTTTTCATCATCCCAGAGTGTATTTTCTTCCATACAAAATATACAGGCAAGTATTACAGAAGCACTAGCAAACAGCACTCAGAAAAACACAGACTGAAGTTAATGGATTTCGTTCTTTGAATGAGACATTAAACCATGGTGCCATCTACTTGAGTTGATGGCAACTCAGGTGGATGTAAAAGATCCCACGGCCCCTATTTAAAAAAGTGTAGGGGAAGTTCCTTGATGCCCTGGCCAAATTTCTCCTAGTAGTATAAATACCATCCCGGGTCTCCACTAAAAATAGGCTACTAGGCTAGTGGAATTAACCTAGTCAACAAAGGATAAATAAATGAAAATATTCCTGATCTGCTTTATATAACTGAAGCATAAACTGTGATGATTGGCAAACACACTACCTTACTGGTACATTGGTAGTAGCACCCTACTGCCCTCCCTTTGACAGTTTCTCAAAGCTTCAGGTTCCTCCCCCTGCTCATCTGTGGCTGTTAAGGACATAATTAGCTACCACAGCAGGATAGTCTTCAACTACCACAGACAGTACGCCTTAGTTTTTTCTAGTGCTACTATAACAGAAGGATCTGTAAGAAAACTATCCCTTGTGGCAACTGTGATCTCATTTGGGTTATTTTATTCCACCCCTCTGCTTTTCTGTCGGTACTTGTATTGTGTAGCCTTCTTCTGTATTTGTTTCCTTGGGGGGGGGGGGGTCAGTTTTATAGTATTTTACTTTCTGTTCAAAGCAGAGGATTATATCATATATATTAAGGTGAATACTACTTTTTCAAGGGTTTATAACCCTTTCCCCAAACACCATAAACCACTTAGAGAGTAACTGATGGACTTTCTGTACTGGGGTTGTTTTAGTAAAGTTCTGTCACTGCCTTGTGCTTGTCTGTTATTTCTGTTGATTTTTAAGCATTATTTTGACAGGAAAACTCAACTTTCACAGTTTTTATTCATATTTTCTTGTACATAAGTGAATGGAATGATTTTTATTTAAATTGCATTTTTGGTGCCATTTTGTTAAGTATTTCTTAAAGGAATTTTTAGTAAGTTGATACTTAATTTCTTGTCTAACAATATTTTATGATGTGTGTATTATTTTTGGACTAATTCTAGCCTTTATTTCTTAGATTTAGAGTCCTTTGAGACATTTACTGGCACCGTTTTGTTTATGGAACATTACTGACAGGAATTTTTAAGTTTATTCTTAATTTCTTGTCTAAGACTATTTTGTACTGTATTTATTATTCTTGTGCGGCCTTCGGTGGTGCAGCCGTAACGTTGTTGCCTCACAGCAAGAGGTTCTCCCATTCGATTCTCGGCTTGGGTTGGGAGTGCCTTCTGTGTGGAGTCTGCATGCCCTCCCGCGGTCAAGTGGGCGTTCGATAGACATGCATTGAATGGGCATGCCTTCGTTGAAGGTTGGGCATCGGGCTGGCAACTCGACACCATAAAAAACAATTGTCAATCATTAGCGGACCGGAGTACTGTGCTGTGTGACTTCAAATTGAAGAATATTGCTATATATATATATATATATATATATATATATATATATATATATATATATATATATATATAGATATATACATAGATATATATATATATATATATATATATATATATATATATATATATATATATATATATATATATATATATATATATATATATATATATATAAATATATATATATATATATATATATATATATATATATATATATATATATATATATATATATATATATATATATATATATATATATATATATATATATATATATATATATATATATATATATATATATATATATATATATATATATATATATATATATATATATATATATATATATATATATATATATATATATATATATATATATATATATATATATATATATATATATATATATATATATATATATATATATATATATATATATATATATATATATATATATATATATATATATATATATATATATATATATATATATATATATATATATATATATATATATATATATATATATATATATATATATATATATATATATATATATATATATATATATATATATATATATATATATATATATATATATATATATATATATATATATATATATATATATATATATATATATATATATATATATATATATATATATATATATATATATATATATATATATATATATATATATATATATATATATATATATATATATATATATATATATATATATATATATATATATATATATATATATATATATATATATATATATATATATATATATATATATATATATCTATATATATATATATATATATATATACATACGTATATATATATATATATATATATATATATATATATATATATATATATATATATATATATATATATATATAGGTATATATATATACACCTATCTATATATATATATATATATATATATATATATAGGTATATAGATATAGATATATATATATATATATATATATATATATATATATATATATGTGTGTAGGATATTTGTGGAGCTCCAGTCGGACTTTCCTGGTAACCAAAAGTAAAATAATAAAATAAATAAATAAATAATATATACATGACGCAAGCAGAAAGCTACAATTCAAAGTGCAAAGAGATGATGATGAAGCATGGGGGAAATTCAAGAAATCAGGAGAGAATGGGATTTTGGATGCAGATCATTAAGGAAAATAACAGCCATACAGAATATTATATTCAGAAAGTAGCAGAAAGTATTCAGAAAACTAAACCAGCATGTAAATGGAGAAAGGAGATTTTGCCAATAGGGGCGACTGCAATTAGGGGTACAGAGAATAGGCAAGAGGGGGCTAAAATTTACTGGAGAAAACTGGCAAAGGAACAAAGGTACTGGGAGCACATAACTAGAGAGGGAAAGGTAATAAAATGGGAAGAGGCCAATAAAGCATTTGGACTGCAGTCTAGAGACTGCCTTCCCTATTGCTATCAGAGTAAAGGCAAAGTGAAAGGGATAGGGGCATTCAAACTGAAAAACTTGCTTTGGTAAAGGTTTCAGCTGAATCTAGAACAGAAGCTGATGTTAAAAAAGGGATAATTAGTACAGAATATAAAATACTGTACTATTAACTATAAAAATCAATCAGAGAGGGTTAAAAAGGATCGGGAAGAGAGATTGGATAAGCAAATCACAAAGAAACAATGGAAGGACATATGAATGGCTCCCAATCATGAAACAAAGATGTAGAAAATTTAGGATTTTTGTCTGCAACTGTTTGCATAGTTATTTTTATGCCCCAATCAGACTACAAAGAAAGAATTTTTCCTCAGGTAGATGGCAAATGTTGGTGGACTGATGGGGAAGAAAGAGGGAACTTATGTTTTAGGAGTGTAATGTAGTGGCAGATTTTAAAAATTCCCTACAGAGTACTGTCAGAAATAGTGTGACCAAATGGTATAACTAAGGAAATGATTTTTTTGAGCTAGGATACAGGATCTGAATTATGTAAAGATAGTAAAGTCTTGATAATTATAATTCTAATTATCAAAAAAGCAATTACTAAAAAATGGAAATCAAACTCTAAAGCAACTGTACCTGAAGTAGTGACTACTGCAACAGAGAGAAAAGAAATGGAAGTGGAATCTTTGGAAAAAGGTCAGGAGCAAATTACACAGAGTATAATGGAAACTGTGGGAACAATACATGCATAATAATGTTTTGGAGAAGGACAAGTGAGGTTTAAGGGAAAACAGGGAATTGGTCAACTTATGTAATGCTCGATAGATAAAAATTATACAAGTGAGGTTTAAGGTCAATTTATGTAATGCTGGATTGATAATAATTATACAAAACAATATAAGTAATGTGCACTGTGTGCAACTGAGAATATGCTGACATGGTTTGTTTTCTTTTATGTAAAAAGAAGTTATGTCCTTACCACAATGTTCTATCTGTGTTGTTCATCTTCATTCATTCATTACTGATGGGGTGTCAGTTCCATCCTCGGAACCGAGTTGGCCTTATTACAAGCTTGTGCCGGTCAAAAAACTCTTGAGCTAAGCTTTTACCCACAGTGCCCTTCTTTTATGCACATGATAAGGAAAAGCAGAGGCTTTTTCTGAGCAGAAATCCTAATGCAGGATTAGGACCCAATCCGATCCTCCAGGAGCCTCTGGAGGGGGAAGGTGGGTGGGACGTAATGAATGAATGAAGATGAACAACACAGATGGAACACTATGGTAAGAACATAATTTCTTTATCTGATGTTGTTAATCTTCATTCATTCCTTACTGATGGGACAGAATCCCTAGCTTTGTGCCCTGGGAGGCCCTTATGGAAGAATGTTCCTGAGTACCATTGAACCAAAGGATGCTCTTCCCCTGCAGACCAGATCCAATTTGTAATGATTTGTAATAAAGGTATGACGGGTAGACCATGTTGCAGCTGCACAGATATCCACTGAAGCCTTTGAATGAAAAGCAACAGAAGTTGCCACTGATCTTGTGGTGTGTGCTTTGACCTTGCTCTGTAGAGGAATTTTATGTTGGTAGACAAAGGATATACAGTTTCTCAACTACTATGATAAGGTCACTTTTGAGACAGGGTCTCCCAATTTAGGGCCTGAAAAGGAAACAAACAACTGGTCTGATTTATGTACTGATTTTGTTCTGTGGAGATAAAATCATAATTATCTATGCACATCTAGCAAGTGAAGGCAGTATTCTCCTTTATTTGAATAATTAGGAAAAAAGACAGGCAAGTCAACTGTCAGGTTAATTGTCAATTCTGAAATAACTTTTGGTAGAAAGGAAGGCTTAGTCCGGAGTGATACTCTGTCTCTATGAAAAGACCATGTAAGGGCGCTTGATGCATAAGGCCTGAAGCTCACATATGCGTCTTACTGAGGTGATGGCTACTAAAAATAGTGATTTTCAGAATAAGAACTTCATATCACAAGTGTTTACAGGTTCGAAAGGTGGTCATGTCAGGGACTGCAGTACTAGTGTTAAACTCCAAGGGTCAATCATGTCTTGGAAAGGTGGTCTGATGTGCAAGACCCCTTTTAAAAAGGTTTTACAAAGGCAATGGGTAATTAAGGATGAGTCTTGGAATCCATTATGGAAGTTTGAGATGGCAGCTAAATGGACTCGAATGGTGGAGGCTGCCACTTCTGACTGGAGAAGACCTGACAAATAATCCAAAACCACACTAACAAAAGCTGAGCAAGGGTCCAGTTTTCATTGTCGGGACCAAATAAGGAATCTCTTCCATTTGTTGAGATAGATTTTCCTGGTGGATGGTTTATGTAAAGCCAGAAGGAAATGACGTACTGGGGAGGTAAGGTTATTCTGCCTGGTGATTACAGGAAGCGGAGAAACCAAGCTGTCAGCTTGAGACTGGGAAGGGTGGAGTGAGTCAACCCTTGCGGATACGATATCAATTCCAGAGTTGGATCCAGAATCCAGGGTTGGTGCTCTAGCTGAGGCCAAAGGAAGGGAAACCAAATTTGTTGTGGCCAGTAAGGAGCAATGAGGATTACGTTGCTTCTAAGATGAAGGGACTTCTTTAGAAATAGGGGAAACAGGGGGAAGGCATATAGAAGTCCAGTGGGTCAATCGTTATCAGAGCATCCCTCGGGGATTCTCCCTCTGAGGGGATTAGGGCAAAGTGGCTGCTGTATTTGTGATTTGCTGGGGAGGTGAAAAGATTGCAGCAGGACTGGCCCCAGCGGCTGAAGATCTTCGCCACCACGACTGGATTGAGGGATCACTAGTGAGGCAGTAGGATACATCTGCTCAGCTTGTCTGCAATAATGCTGGAAATCCCAGGAATATGCTTTGCTATTAAACCGGTTGGAAGCTATTGCCCATTATCAAATTCTCATGGCCTCTTGACATAATGGATATGACTTGGTTCCTCCTTGTTTGTTGATGTACCAGACTACTGACATAGTCAAAATATCTCAACTGTCCCTGACAGAAGGACAGACTGAAATGTTTGCAATGCCAGAAGCACTACCCCCAGTTCTAGGACATTGATATACAGATTGGCCTCTTTGTCTGACCAAGTGCCTTGGACCGTTTTCCCCTGGAAAAGCACCCGCCACCCTATCAGGGAAGCATCCGAGGTCACTGTGGCCCTGGGTTGATGTGGTGAGAAAGGGCGACTTCATAATTTCTCGTCTGGCTTCATCCACCACATTAAATCTTGTTTGCATCGTTGTGTTATGCGGATTTGAAAGGAGATAGGATGGTGCAAGGGATACCACTGTGTCAGTAGGAGCCGGTGGAGAAGTCGCATGTGTAGTCTTGCTAAAGGAACTACTGTAATTTATGCTGCCATCGAGCCCAAGAGATGAAGGACCGCCCGAGCTGAGACTTGGGATGTTATCCTTTGCAGTCTGTGATGTGGGAGATAGACCAGAGAAGCATGTCTATTTAAAATTGCTCCCATAAATTCCAAGGTTTGAGACAAAGTTAGGTTGCATTTCCCTAATTTATCTTGATTCCTAGAAATTCTGTCAGTGTGAGAGTGTAGTTTAGGGCTATCTGCAGTAAATGCTTGGTGGGGGCAGTGAGGAGCCAATCATCTAAATATGGAAACACCCGGAATCCTTGAAGTCTCAAGTGAGCCGTTACCACTGCCATGCATTTGGTGAACACTCTGGGGGCTGTAGAGAGTCCAAAGGGCAGTGCATGGAATTGGTAGTGATTGGCTCGTAGTCAGAAGCGAAGAAATCTTCTGGAACGTTTGTTCATTTTATGTGGTAATACGCATCCTGAAGATGTGCTGAGCACATCCAATCATCTTTCTCCAGAAACGGAAGGATAGACTGAACCGTGACCATCTGGAATTTTTCCTGCTTGGCAAATTTGTTTAGGATGTTGAGAACCAGAATTGATCTCCACTCCCCTGTCTTTTTTGGCACTAAAAAGAATCTAGAGTAGAATTTGGATCCTATTTGGTCTGGTGGGACTGTTTGGATGACTGTTTTTATGGAACAGCTTTCTTATCTTTCGAGCTGCTGCTTCCCTTTGACTGGGTGGAATGTCAGGAATTTGTCTTGATGGCCTTGGGTAAATGTTGAATGGTATGTGGTAACCTCTGGCTATGATCTTCTGCACCCAAGAATCTGTGGTCATCGTTTGCCAGGCAGGGTGGTGCAGAGAGAAACGACCCAGACTGCTTTCAGAGGAAAGCAATCGGGCCGCTCTTCAGGAGCACTGGTAGGGCTGCCCAGAGAAAGAATCTCTGGACCCCTGATTACGTGGAACCCCTCTGCCTCTGTAGGGATGTCTTCCTGATGAGTTAACCCCCCTCTGTCCTGGGAAGTAAGCTCACCACATGTCATGGAAAGGACCCTGAGATTTCTTGTGCCACATCTTTTCACTCCTCTGATTACTAGAGTAGGGTCATTGAGGGGTGGAAAAACATATGCCCAAGGCAGATTGGTCTTGCCATCCTTTTCACATCTGGCCAATGTGCCTTTCACTTTCAGGCCGAAAAGAGAAGCAGCTTCCACTGGAGCAATAAGAAAGGAAGGCTTAAAAGGGTCCGCAAAGTCACACAGGCGCATCCAAGCATGACGTCTCATGACAACACCTGAACCCACCACTCTAGCCGCTCCTTCAGTAGCATGAGAAATCAAACGCATGGAGGAGATGGATATGAATTCCAGAGAGACAAGCTACGAGGCATTTTTGTCATGTACCTCATCAGAAACTGCTCCTGCTAAGGTTTCGGAGAGTTCCGAGACTAGGTCTCTCTGAAGCCTAGTGAGGTGTGCCAGATAGTTCAAAGACCTAATGGCAAAGGTTGATGAAGCAAACACTCGCTCCCCTAACCTGGCCACCGCCCAAGACTTTCTGGGGGTGGACAGTCTGGCTCTCCTCGGCAAGCTCCTTCCTAGTGTCTGCTGCCACCACCATAGCGTCTACAAGGAAACCCTTGGACCAGTGTTGGGTTTTTCTCAGGATGGGATAAATTTTGTCTGGCCTCCATGGGATTGGTTCAATAATATCACGACTCTTCCATGCACACTGCACGGCGAGTTGTACTACCTCGTCTGCAGGCGGGGTTGCCCAGGAACTTGAGGGTTGAGCATGAAAAGCCTGCAAGAATATGGACTCCTCGGAGAGGTTGGTGGACTTCCAGTCACCCCTCTGTTTCAGGATTTCCAGTATGTCTCCAAAGGACACATCATCAGGGGCCCCCTCCCCTTCATCGTAGTCCATGTCTTCGGTGAGGGACTCCTCAGGGGAGTCCACGTGTTTCCTCTTGCATGTCCTCTTGCGTGGTCTTTCTTCAGCGGGGGCTTCTGAAGAGGGGGCACACTGCGGTAGAACTATCTTGAGGCTCTTGCGCTCGATGTCCCGAAGCAGTGGCATGTGTTAGCTGCTGCTCTGAGGGAGGGCTTAATTGGTATTCGGATGCAGACGGTTTGCCTGCAGAGGCAAAGGCCCTCTCCATCACTTGGTAAGCTGGCCCAACCGAAGAGGGATGGAAGCCCGGAAGAGAGAAGGACAACCTCAGAACCGGAGTCAAACCCCGCTCCAATGGGCCCGCTCCCAAGGAAGGAGCCCGAAGAGGACTAGATACTGTCAGGACTCCCAGAACCATAGTAGATGGTGTTGTGGAAAAACTGGTGCCATACTAAGTGTCACAATGCCCACAGTTCTGTCACGATCCTGAGAATGGCCCGGCTCTGAGCGAGCTGAAGACCAAAGGGTCAGCTCTGGAACCACGGTGAGGTCCAACAGTGGAACCAAAGAAATGGGAACTGAAAGAGGCATTGGTGCCTGCATGGAGGTCAAAGGAGGAGAAAATGTTGCAGTCTTTGGAGATAGACTCCCAACTCCAAATGGGAGGGGAGTTTTGGAAGGTGATGTAATCCCTCTAGCCGTCAGCAGCTGATCCACAAGATGCACCACATCCAGCTCCGACAGGCTCCCAGTTGACCGTGTTGATATCCCCAACAAGGGAGTCAAGCCATTCTAAAAAAGGGCTAAACTGCTGCCCAAAGAAAGGATCCACTGTGGGCGAGTATCAGGTTTGAGCAAAATGGTCTATCAGCACAGAAGTCTAGAGACATGTATGGGAAAAGCATCCGGTGCCTAAATCGGTATCAGGGTCACAATCTGTGAAGAAAGCACTGAGGTGGAGATAAACAATTTAGGTAAGGTCAGTGCCATAGACATTGTTGGTGCTGTGGCTGGCGCCGAAGTCACAATATTTGAAGACGGCACTGAAATCTGTACCAAAGACGGTGCCATGGATTCCAGTTTCGGCCCTGGGGTCGAAGAAGTAAATCTGGGTATTTTTTGTCTTGGTTCCTGCTTATCACCAGAGGGTGAGAAAGGAACTGAAAGAAGGCTCTTTTTGTGCTCTTTACTAGGTGAGGGTGAGCCCTAAGACCCACAAATAGCCTCTGAGAAGGGTGTTTTGAGAAGGCCCTTTAAAATCAACATATTCTTTCTCTTGTTAAGGGTTTGAGAGCTGAACCCTTGACAGACAGTACAAGGAGGCTGAACTGAGAAATGAGGGACACCCACACAATACACATGGGATACACGGGTGTCAGAATTTGGCATTATGCGACCACACTGGTCACAATGTTTAAAACCAGATGTTCCTTTTTTCTCCGACATGGAGGATAACAAGATTATCAACTTATACTACAATAAACTCTAAAAAGGAAAGATAGAGGAAAGGTTTTTTTTTATATGAAGAAAGGAAAGGGAATAACAACAATGGTATCAAAATGCCTCAAAGGGCAAGGGAAAAAGAGAGAGAGAGAAAGGGCCTGTACAAACAATGGTACTTGAGGATTACCTAGTAGGTAAGGGAGACAGTAGACAAAAAAACGTTAAGAAGGTGGGTAAATGTTAACGATCAACTAAAGAAGTACATTAAAGGAACAAAACAAAACAAAGAAATTATTAAGAAAAAGGATCGTTAGATGAAAAATTCTGAAGTACTTGGCTGAGAGCTGTCTTGACGCATCTTTACGGCTACACGGCAAAAGAGATCTGAGGTAACAGGGAGAAGGGCACTGTGGGTAGAAGCTTAGCTCAAGAGTTTTTTGGCTGGCACAAGCTTGTTATACGGCCGACTCAGTTCCGAGGACGGAAATGCCACCCTCTCAGTAAGGAATGAATGAAGATTAACATCACATTATATGTTTGCCTCAGAGCAAAATGAGACAGGGTTGACTCACCATGTGATAAGCTGAGGCTGCCAGCCCAGCCATTTATAATTTTGTAAATAATGCTGTCTCATTGTAAATATTAATATGATCCACAGGCTTGTATTACAAATGTAAGAAAACTATGTTATGTGCTGAACTTCAAGACTGTAACCACAGTGCACCCTGCTGGAAGAAAGCAGAAATCTGTATAAATTCTATGCCTATGTAATGCGTTTTTCATGGTAGACATTGGGACATAGTGTTAACTTGCAAACTCTAAGAAAATAAGCTGATAAGTAAAGAATTTTACGGTTGTGTGTTATCTCAACCTAAGAGACAGAATGTCAAGGCTAGGAGTTTCTATTATCTTAAGACAGAGATAATTACTAGGTTTCACATGTAAAGTGTCTTTTATTGCTCTGACTTCCTGGCAGCTGCAGATCACAAAGAAATGTTAAATTTTATGTTCTGTTAACCTGGGAACTTAAGTAAATGTGTCAAGAATTATGTAATCGGAACTAATTCAGCAGTAATGTATATTATCAATTTAAGAACTAGCTCAGAAGGAAGAAGTGCATTTTGTATTTTGTTCTGAAGCTGACAACTCACCAGCACTTTCCTTTGTTCTGTAAGTAAGATTTATATCTTAGTATTTCTCTTAGAGATAGATTAGTGTAGCTGTTTTCTATATTTATGTGAGACTGTCCTACAATGTTTTAAAGCATTTCCTGTGATTTCTGAACTCTCTATTGTCACTGTGTTGAATTAATGAGTATTGTCTTGTGGTTTTTATTATTTGTTATTAAATATTTTTAAGCCATTTTAACTGTGGCGGTTTTGTGTACAGATACTTAAGCTCTTAGAGTACTTGCATGTATTTGGTTTTATTGTATGACCTACTCCTAAATAGCCTTCAAGTCTCAGTCACACTTACCAACTGGATAATAACAACACTGCACAGTAGAACTGGACAGCCTTTGGTAAGAGCCTTTATAGTAGCTGAAAGTAGTGGTTAGTGGCAGTCAGTACTACCTTATAGTCTGGGCAGAAGGGGACATAGCTAGTGAGCCTCTGCCAGCCTTCCCCAGGACTGTCTGTGCATTTGTATATAAATGAAATCTCAAAGTGTGCGTGTGTCAGCTACTTGGGCAGGGACACAAAGCACTGGTTGGACAGAGAGGGTGCTGGAGGTTTTGACTTGATCACTCGGCTGATATCTGAATCCTATAACTATGCCAGTGGGGAGTCTTACTGGGGATCTGGAGAGAAAGGGAGAAACCAGCCCCAGACTGACTATGATCTCTGTATGCTCAAGGGAAATTGTACTTTTCTGTTTGTAGTTCATAGGTTCATAGTTTAGTACCAAGTTAACTGCCCCTGCGAGCCATTTTAAGCCTAGCAAGTTATCCCTTGTGAGACTCAAACCCTGCATCCTGGGTTTGTAAGGCAAACACCTTAGCCATTAAGCCACCCTCCTTACTTTTTATCCTCCCAATGTGCAAGTCTCTCACTGGTGTTAGTGGTGAGGATTGAGGGTCCTTGATTACTGGGCCAGTGCACAAGCATCACACACCATAAGAGCTTGCCACCCAGATATCTTCCTGCAAAAGTCAGAGCAACTGGTAAAACAGTTTCACATGTTAAGAACCTCAAAAGTCATCTAGATTAGCTGGTTCAAAAGGAGCAAGTGTTAGCTTCTCTAACACAAAATTAAGATCCTAAGGAGAGGCCATCTGTTTTCTTGGAGGCCTCTATGCAAAGCTCCTTTCAAAAACATTTTGACATGAGAATGCACTGAAAGAGGAGGATCCAGGTGCAGATATGCTGAAATAGACCAGAAAAGAACCTTGACGGAGGAGTAAGAAAGGCCATAGGACAGTGACTCACAAATATTGTAAAACCAGAAAACAACTAGCCCTAAATGGGTGCTGGATATGTTGTTGACACCAGCTATAAAACCTTTTCCATTTGCTAATTCCTGATTTTCTAGTATCAGGTTTTCTTGTCTCCATTAGTACCTGCTGTATATCTTCAGTAAGCAAGTGCCTATAAGGAATTAAGGCCCTTTTCATCCAGGCAGTCAACTGAAGTTGATTGTGACTGAGGTGCATCTAACACACTTGTTCTTGTGTCAGTTGATCCAGCCTGTGAGGAAGCTGTGGTAATTGCCCCTGGCCATTTCCAAAAAAGGGAGAACCATTGTTACCTTGGTCAGAAGGGAGTTAACACTCTGTACCCTGGATATTAAAGGAAAGAGTGAAAAGGCATACAGGAAAATTCATGTCTTAGGAAAAGAAAAGACACCCAATCTTTCAGGTCTTCTTGCATGGAGTTCTGAGGCAGAAACTTGCCAAATGATTGCCTCCTTTCTGAACAAAGAGGTCTACTTCAGGAACTTGCTATAGATGGATCGATCCCCTGATCTAGTTTCCATTTGTGAGGGTCTGCCCTCATCCTACTCAGCTTGTCCCCACACAGTTATGGTCTAACAGAATCTAGGATGCCTGTAGAGTGAGATTTGTGCTGTGAAGGTATATCCCACTCTAACATGGCTAGACTGCAAAGGGGGTATTGACCTGGTTCCTCCCTTGCCTGCTGATGTACCACATGAATGTGGTACTGTCTATAACAATTGTAAGAGGCCCTAGGAACTAAAGATGATTCAGAGAGTTTACTGCTTTGATCACAGCAAGCATCTCTTTTACGTTTATGTGCTTGCATCTATATTCTTGGTGTCCCACAGACCTTGCACTTTTATCCCTCCTGAAACTACTCCCAATGCAAAGTCCGAAGCATCTGTGGTGACTGTTTTGTAACATGGAGGGAGAAGGGGAGACTGTGATTTTAGGATATCTGTTATCTCTAAGTGATTTCTACTATGAAAATACCCAGCAGTGGGATTTGAAAAGACAAAGGGTGCTGGTCTTGGGATCAAAGAGATTTAAGATACCACTGTATCTTTCTCATGTGGAGTCTTGCCAGGGGTATCATGAGAATCATAGAAGCCGTGAGACCCAAAATCCTGTATTCCCTTGCAGTGACTGTAGTCTAAGCAGAAAACCCTTAAACAGATCTAGATAACTAACTGTAGTATCAGGTTCACACCCTAGATGCAAAATACTGTGTTGAGGAGTCAAGAAAGACCTTGGAATCTCATCTTGTGTAAGAGACCAAAAAGACTCAGCAAAGATAAGAATGTCAGCTACATATGAAAAATGGGACACCCTGTAACCTGAATTGAGCTACAACATCTAGAGACTGAGAATTTTCTTGGTGCAGTGGATTGTTCAAAGGGTAAGGCATAGTACTGATAACGTGATCCAGACACACAAAACGTCATGAAATGCCTGACATCCGGATGAATAGGGATGTGATAAGTATCTTTTAGATCTTGTGTTACCAGGAAATTTGAAGGAGGAAGAAGAGGTAACAGGTTAAATGATATAATTTTGAATTTAGGCACCATCACAAACAGGTTTAGAAAGAAAGACCCAGAACTCTTCTTCAAGCATTTTCTTTCTTTAGCACTGAAAACATCCTTGGAAAACATTTCCCAACCTGGGAAGGAGGAACTGGTTATATCACACCCTGAGACAGTACATGCTGGAGGACACATGGAAATAAAGGAATCAAGTCTGGTGGATGAGGCATCGCCCCCAGAAAGTGAGAATGTCCTCCCACTGCCATCTGTAACCTTAATGAATGATCTTAAGAACCCATTGTCTTTATCAACATTACCTGTTGCTGAAGAGAAAATTGAAGATTCAGACTTTCTTGAAGGGAAAAGGGACTGCCACAGTGAGAGGGGGGACAAGGTCACAAACAGTTATTCTGACTTGTTGAAATGTCATTGGTTTCAGGGGGTCAGAATTGGTTTTGGAACTCCCTTCCATTTCCTCTTAAAACACGTTTACCAGCATTTTGTTAAGACTGGCCATTTTTTTGCCAAAACTGGATGAGGAGTTGCAAAATTCCACAGAACATTTGGAAAAGAAAGGTTGAACAATCTTAGAGATTCCCTGTATCAACTTATCCATTTCAGCACACTTTAACCTCAGCAGCAGAGGAACCAAATACAAAATCTCTATTCAAAGGCAAAGTTGAAATCTCATTTTCACATCTGGGAAGTTCTAAGAACACAGCCACGCAAACATCCTCAAAACAGTAACAGCAGATATAGCACCGGAAGAATTACCAACACAGTCATACCCACACACTGTAAAGCTCGAGTTGTACAATGGAAGAAACTAAATTATTTAAAGCAGATTTTTCCTCACCAATAGAAACTGCAGACAGTACATTCATTAGTCAGAATAAACTTTAACACACGAGCTTGACAATTCAAAATTCTGAAAATAAAAGTTGTAGAAGCATACACCCCCTCTTCACACGCACGCGCACACACACACACACACACACACACACACACACACACACACACACACACACACACACACACACACACACACACACTTAGCAATAATTCTTCTCATCCTTGTCAGAATTAGTAGGACTGGAACTAACTGAATGTTTACCAGCAGTAGGATTAACTAAAATTATAGCCGTTGGGTGGGGGTTTGGGAAAAGGGTATAAAAAGGTAAAAGACGGAGGACCTTTACACATTGTCATTTTAAGGGCAGTAGGCTGATTATCAAGAAAACTGCGGGCAATAGAACTGGAGGAATAGCTGAAGGTTCTGGATAATCCTTCTAACAGCTCATAGTATTTTTGGAGGGCCTGAGAAACCTCAGTGTTATCACAATGAAAACACTGGAACATTCTGAAAATAGTCTCAGAGAAAGAGAACCCCCTAAAGGAGAACCAGAAACTGAGCACTGCTCACAGTCTGAAATAAAAAACTGGGGCGAAAAGCATGCATTTGTCCCTTCATCTTCCTATGCAGATTTAGAATCCTGAATGTCTTTTATCAGAAAAAAAAAATTATAAGAAGGGTCAACAGCCTGAATTAAACCCAGAGCCAGCCCCAGTAAACTTCTCCTGTCTAAGGAAATTTGAGGAGTATATATTTAGTTTTCTCTTTCTGATAGGAAAAAATGGGGCCAAAAGTATTAATAGTGGCAGCAGCAGCTTCCCAGAGATGGGTACAACATTCTGACAAAATTGGGGACACTTCTCTGTTCCCTCCCCCACTGTTCCCGCTCCCAGGACTGATAAAAAGTGACAATCCCTTGCCCACTGAGGGGACCCAAACAGCCACAGAGGACATGGCTAACCCCAGATCCATACAGTGATACATCGGAGGGATCCAGGGTAAAAGATAAGTGGGTCTGAAGAACAAGCTATGGCCACTGCAGTCACCCACCTGCAGCTGATGCAAACTGCTAGCCTGCTGTGGTGGCAAAGGCTGTTTGCTTAATTTTTTTCTTTTTGCAGTTGCAAGAAGGACTGACCATGAGACTTGTAGTTTGTTCCACACTTAAGCCACAGATGGTGCCATTTTCCAAGGGAAAACAAGCAGCAAGTGCCTGTAAAAAAGTTACCTTTTCACACAAAAACACAGCAAACCGCACTTCAAAAGACCATCACCCTTAAAAGTAAAATAAACATTCTTTCTCCACAGAACAAAACATTTTCAATTACTTAAACAACTTTTAAACTGAAAGGAAAAAAGTGCACTCCCATTTAAAAGTACAGTCAAGTCTTGTGGCAGTTCATTAATACACAAACTTCCAGCTTAAAAATGACTTTCCTAAACAGAAAAGTATAATAAAACATTTTTTGTGGAAGGTTTTTCCAAAAGGGAACATAGCTGCCCAGCAAAGGAACAGCACAAGCAGACCGTCAAATACTCTCTCCACAACAGGAAAGCTCTGGAGAACTTGGCACCCAAACTTCAGCTGAAGCCGACAGATGGTTTGGGTGCTTGGAAAGTGTCCCGGAGCCTTGGCAGCTGGCTGGCTGTTGTACCCTTGGCAGGATATAAGCCATATAGCTATGGCTACTGCAAGCAATGATCAGTATGATAAACATACCAGGTCATTAAAGTGCACTGTGCTCCTCTGAGTTTGTTTTGGCTTATAATTTGTATTCATATGCCTATAAAAATCATTACCCTTCTGCCCAGTATCTGTGATGCATCACAAACTTACATTTATTATCTGTACCTGTGCACCAGCTCTGCCAAACTGACTACAACAAAAGTACAGTTTTGTACCTACCATAAATGTAGATGTTCGAGGATTCCATTGCTGCAGTCCTGACTATTGGGTATAGTCCGCGTCCCAGTCGGCCCGAATACCAGAGTATAAGGCTGACGTCGGTCAGGGCGCATTAGACTGACGTCAGTACGTCAGGGTACTAATGCGCATGACCGACGTCATATCCTCAGTCTTTTCTTGCCCCAGATGTCAGAAGACCCTAAAAAGACAAGTCCCAAAAAACCTGCACCAAAAACATGTACAATATATACAACCATATATACAAAAAATATAAGCATGTAAACTCACCTACACAACCACCCCTAAATACAGAGGGGAAGGAGGGAGGGTAAATTGGACTGCAGCAATGGAATCCTCGAACATCTACATTTATGGTAGGTACAAAACTGTACTATGTTCTTCGCCTTCCATTGCTGCAGTCCTGACTATTGGGTAGAATCCCAAAGCAGAGGTAAGGGAGGCTGGCAAATTACAAAGTAGTAGGAGCTGACAACATGCCTTGTAAAACAGCAGTGGCAAAACCAGCCCTAGACTTAGAGTAGATAGGAAGGTGATAATGCCTAGAAAAAGTATGCACTGAACTCCAAGTAGCTGCTTCCAGAATATCCTTAGTTGCCACCCCCCTTAGAAATGCTGTTGAAGTGGCAGTAGCCCTAGTGGAATGAGGCCTAATCCCAGCTGGAATCTCCTTGCCATGATGGGAGTAACAAAATGCAATGCAAAAGCCAATCCACCTAGAAATAGTTTGTTTTGACACAGGCTTGCCCTGAGAACTCAAAGCAAAAGAAACAAACAACTGCTGAGACTGCCTAAAATCCTTAGTCCTGCTTAAATAATAACGCAATTGCCTGTGTACATCTAAAGTGTGCAAAATCTTTTCCCCTTTATTCTGAGGATCTGCAAAAACGTAGGCAAATGAATAGTTTGGTTTAAAGCCACACTAGAAACCACCTTAGGCATAAAAGAAGGATTAGTACGTAATGATACCCTATCCTTATGGAAAACCAAAAAGGGCTCTACTGCCATAAGGGCCTGCAACTCAGACACCCTTCTTGCAGAAGTAATAGCCAACAGAAAAGCAGTCTTCCATGACAAATATTTCAATTCAGCAGTAGCTGCAGGCTCAAAAGGTTGTAGAGTAAGTTTTTCCAACACAAAATTGAGATCCCAAGCAGGAGTAGGAGCTCTACGTGGGGGTCTTATATTCTTTGCCCCTCTAAGAAACTGCTTGAACAAAGGATGCGAAAACAAAGGTGGGTCACAATCATAGTGAGCTGAAATTGCTGCAGCATGAATCTTTATGGAAGAGAAGGACAAACCTTTGTCCAATAATTCAGTAAGATATTGAAGAGCCACACTCAAATTAGGCTCAGAAATCTCCAAATTCTTTGCTGTACTCCAAAATGAAAATCTCTTCCATTTGTCCACATACACTTTCCTTGTACTAGGTCTTCTAGCTTCCCTGATCACATTTAAAACTTGTTGAGGAAGTTGAGACCTGCTGTGCTTCAACACAGAATATGCCAAGCTGTTAGATGAAGAGAGTGTAGCTTGACATGGAGCAGACGACCGTCCTTCTGAGATAACAGATGAGGAATCAGAGGTAAAAGCCATGGAGGCTTCTTTACCAGACTCCGTAGTAGTGGGTACCAGTGTTGCCGAGGCCAATCTGGAGCTATCAAAATCATCCTTGGCCTGTCTTGTCTGACCTTTAACAGTACCTTTGGAAGAAGAGGCAGAGGTGGAAAGGCATAAACATGAAGATTTCTCCAACTGAAAGACAGAGCATCCACTTTCCAAGCTGTGTGATGAAACCCCTTTGTGCAATACTGTGGCAGCTGGTGGTTTAGTGGAGAAGCGAACAGATCTATGTCTGGAGTTCCCCATGACACTGTCAGTTTCTGAAATACATGAAGATCCAGTTTCCACTCGTGGGGATCCATGATTTGTCTGCTTAACACATCTGCTAAAGAGTTCTGTGCTCCTGGCAGAAACCTTGCCTGAAGAGTTAGTTGCAGGCTTAGTGCTGTCTCCCATAAAATCATTGCTTGCCTGCATAGAGGATAAGAATGTGTTCCCCCTTGCTTGTTGATGTACCACATGACAGTTGTGTTGTCTGTTAGAATCAACACCTGCCCTGGAAGAAGTAACTCCTTGAAAGCCATTAATGCAAACTGGACTGCCAACATCTCTTTCATGTTGATATGTAGATGCCGTAGTTTGGCAGGCCACTTGTCTTGTATCCACTTTCCATCTAGATGAGCTCCCCAAGCTATGTCCGAGGCATCTGTCGTTAAGATCTGACTTGCCTCTGGCCGGGTCACAGAGTCCCTTGTTTAGGTGACATTCCTGAGCCCACCACAAAAATTCCTTTTGAAGGCAAGGTATTATTTGAATGACAGTGTCCAAATCCTGGCAGTGCTGTGTCCATACATTTTTGAGATACCATTGTAGCTTCCTCATATGCAGTTTGGCATTGGGAAGCACCAGAATACAAGATGCCATGAACCCTAATGCTTGAAGGACTGTCCTTGCAGTCAGCACGGACTGATGAGATAGTTGATGGAAGTAAAGTGACAGACTCTTTTGTTTGTCCGGGGTTAAAAGGCCATCTGGGCTGCTGTATTCAGTCTCACACCCAGAAAGCACATGTCTTGAGAGGGTACTAGACTGGACTTTATTTCGTTCACAGAATACCCTAGGCATCTTAGCACTGCTATGACATATTCCAGATGCTGTAGAAGATCTTCCTTTTCTTGAGCCAGAATCAGGCAGTCGTCCAAGTAAGGATAGATTTGAATTCCTTGTAGCCTGAAGTAAGCTATCACTGGAGCCAGAACCTTTGTGAATACTCTGGGCGCAGTAGATAAGCCAAAGGGCAATGCAGAGAACTGATAATGAGAATTTCCAGCTCGAAACCGTAGATACTTCCTGCAACTTAGCCTTATAGGCACATGAAGGTAAGCTTCCTTGAGATCTAAAGTTACCATCCAGTGATCTTTGCCCAGCAGAGGTAGAAGCTGTTGTAGCGTCAACATCTTGAACTTGGGAATGTCCAGATAAGTGTTGAGGATAGATAAATCCAAAATTGGTCTCCACGTGTTCCCCTTCTTTGGTACTAGGAACAGGCGAGAATAAAATCCTAGGCCCCTTTCTGATACAGGAACTGGCTGAATGGCCCCTATGTGAAGCAACTGAGAAACTTGCTTGTGAGCCTCTTTTCTTTGTGGAGGAGGAACATCTGGCATGCCTTTGAAAGGGGGCATTGTATGGAAATAAAATCTGTAACCGTGGTGAATGATATCCAACACCCATTTGTCTTGAGTAATTAAATCCCAATTTTCTTTGAAAAGAGACAGTCTTCCTCCCAAAGGAGCTGCCATACGTGAATCTGCTGGCAGCGGAAAAGACAGGTCATTGGGTCTGTTTACGAAAGGACTGACCCCTGCCCTCACCAGAAGTCTGAGCAGGTGAACTCCTGTTCTAGGCCTAAAAGAACCTTGAGCCCTGCCCCTACCACGTCTAGACCTACCCCTAGACTGGGAATCATAAGCAGGATATGTCCACCCCTTAGCAGGCCAATTTCTACTAAACTTTGGAGGCTGCACCTGCAAGAAATCCTTAACAGTTTGCATAGACTTAGCTTTGTCCTCCATTTTCTTTAAAACTGCTTCCACAGGCGATCCAAACAACACATCAGACTGTAAAGGAGCATCCAAAATCCTTGTCTTAACATGCTCAGCTAAATTCTGGTCCTTCAACCAGGCATGCCTGCGAAGAACAGAACTGGTAGCAGCCACCCTTGAGGAGGCCTGTACAGCATCAAAACCACATTGCAAAGAATGCTTACCCACTTGTTCAGACACATGAACCAAATCCAGCAACTCTTTACACTCAATACCTTCCGCCAAAGCATCCACCTTAGATTTCAATTGTGAAAGGAGATAATTCTGATATTTTAGCATGTGAAACTGGCAATTCAAAGCTCTCATGGCTAGAGTGGAAGAAGTATACACTTTCTTTCCCCACCTATCCAAAGCCCTTGCCTCCTTATCAGTGGGAACAGGATTTTTAACCACAGAAGCCTTTACACCCTTAGGCCCTTGAGAAATAGTTTCTGGGTCCGCCCTAGGACTCTTAAACAAATATTTATGAGCTTCGGGCACCCTATAATACCTATCAGGCTTAACAGGAGCAGGAGGCAAAGAGTCAGGGTTCAGGGAAGCCTCTGCAAAAACATCTTCCACCACATTCAACACAGGAGGAATAGCTAAAGGCCTATGCTGGGGTAAAAACAAAAACTCCCTAAGCCTTTTCCTGGAATCAGAGTAATCCTGGCCTTCCCATTTAAAGTGCTCCCTCATGGAATGCAGAGTCTCTGAAAATGAGAAATCCTCAGGCGGAGAAGCTGTAGGAGTGGAATCATCCACATCAGAATCAGAATAAGTAGGAAACTCCTGTATATCTTCCACAGAAGATTCTGAGGCTTCTGAACACTGTTCAAAACTATCAAACTCCGGTTCCACCCTAGGCCTCTTATCAGGCGGTGGCATAGAACCCCTAATCATAGTAATTAAATCTTCTGCCATTTTAAGCATATGTTTCTTAGGTACAGAACCCGAAATGCTAGGAGAAGCCCCCACTGAAGCTGAAGTAGGCCTACCTCGCAAAGAAGGTTTGGCAACAGAAGGAGAGGCCCTAACTACCTTGGGAAGAGGGGGAAGAACAGTCACCTGAGAAGCCCCCTCAGCCTGGCCTACCTCCTGAGAAGGCACATCCTGTAAAAGAATAGTTTCTGCCTGGGACTCCATGGAAACCCCTGGCAAAACCTCCGGCTCCACTGAGCCTTCTAAAGAACCGACGTCCGGGACTGCCGGTTCCTCAACCCTAGGCTTCACAGTTTTATCCTTGCGCTTCTTGGAGGAAGCGGGCGTCGGAGCATCCGACGGCATTTTATAATTGCAACGCTTCCCAAACACTAACCTGGCACAGTCTAACCTCCTCTTAATAGTGCGTTTATTAAACCTAGCACAAGAGCGGCAACCCACAACGTCGTGCTCAGGCCCTAGACAAGGTATACACAAGGTATGATAATCCCTATGAGGTATCTGTTTCCCACAAGAAATACAGTTATTCACTTTTTCTGACATCCGGTAAAATACTGAGGCAAGAAAAAACTAAAATATTCCCCAACGGGGTACTTAGCCAACTCTGTTTCGGTCTGAAACTCCGGTTTCGGAAATATTTCAGTACGCCAACCTGCACTCGCAAAATTGCTTCTGCATCGGACCATGCGGCAAAAAAGACTGAGGATATGACGTCGGTCATGCGCATTAGTACCCTGACGTACTGACGTCAGTCTAATGCGCCCTGACCGACGTCAGCCTTATACTCTGGTATTCGGGCCGACTGGGACGCGGACTATACCCAATAGTCAGGACTGCAGCAATGGAAGACGAAGAACATCTGCAGAGATCTGTGTCACCTCCAGATATGACAGGTGCATGACAGTACAACTGGGAATGAAGAAATAAATCAAAGCTAAGCTACATAAACATGCTGAGGTAAAATATCTTATTCAGAAGTCTCAACAGCTGAACAGGTAGAAAACTTGCTTTTGGTGCTGGGAGATCAGTAGGTTGGGGGGGGGGAGTTCTATTCCCAAACCAGCTAGTTGGATTAATTTTCCAAAAATGACACTGTAGTACAGCAAAATGGGGTCCCTACACTGACTTGCCATCATAGGTACATTGGTGAATACAAGGCTAACTGCCCTGAAGGGCCATTTTAAGCCTAGCCAATAACCTGAGGTTAGCATCCAACCTTGCATCTTGCGTCTATGAGGTGAAGACTAACATTTATGCAAAGCAGTTCTTTTAACCAGAGGTCAGAATCAAATCCTGCACCTTGCATGTGTGAGGTTAAGACTTTAACCATTATGCCAACCCTCGTTCCAGACAGATACTAAACCAGTTTACATCGACCTGAAGTGGTGGCAGCTGAGGTGGATATAAAAGCTACCACTGCATTTATCAAAATCAGTATGGAAAATTCCCTGATGATCTGTCTAAATTTCCCCTAGTTAGCATGAATACCACCATGAGATTCCCTCTGAAAAGGCCATTGGGCTAGTCAGACTAACCTGGTCAACTAAGTGTAAATAAATAAATACATGCATAAATAAATAAAAGTATTCACTGCAAAAGTTTAATCCAACATGTAAATTTTATTTTATTTTATATAGTCTCAAGGACATTTTCCCAGTCCAAAAGAAGAACTGAACAGAACATTGCAATCAAAAGAATAATTTCGAGAAAAGTGGCTTTGCAAATATCTGAAAAAGACGGTCACAAAAAGAAAGAAAATAAGTAAATCTCATTTTGTGTATTTTATTTCTTTTCTTTATTAAGGTTAATGCACAGATTCAAAAAGAATCAATTTCAATGAAAGTCCAGAACTTACAGAAACTAAGGAAAGACAGGATTACATAAAAAAAAAAAAAAAAAAAAAAAAAAAAAAAAAAAAAAAACAATTACAAGAAAGAATTTGAAGTAAAGTATCAAGTACTCACACACCTCAAAAGCAGGCAAAAAATATATGTTTGTGCAAATGGGTAACAGTATCATGTACCACAAACATCAAAAATCTGCAGAGTTTATACTTATATATACAAAGATGAAAGAAAAAATCCTTACAGAAATCAGAACTCTTTAAAGTTTAAGCACACAGTAAAGAAAAAGATGCATGTAGAGATTTTTTAGCCCATCAGTTTTTGACATAGAATACATCACATAAAGTGTAAGCTTACATGTGGGAAGTCTAAAGTATTTATTTCTGTGTTTGAGCTAATCCTATTTCAGCAAAACCCTGATTCGACCTTGCTTACCCTATTCATGGGTTTAGTAACACGAGTCCCCTCAAAGGTAAGCATCTTATAGCAAACCTCTTGTTGCTTTTGGGAACTCAGGCCATGTCTGCACTCCAGACAGGTAGCCCTCTTATTTCCCTCAAAAAATAAAGAGAGTACATCTAATCTTTTCATTCCTTTCTCTCCTCAGTTCTATCTTCTCCAGTGCCTAGGACACTAGCTGAACAAGGTCATCTGGGTTGTATGCAAAGCTTCATCCCTCTATGTCACAAAGCAAATGAATGCGCAGAAAACTTCAATTACATTTATCACTGGACCTGCCCTGCCCTGCTAAAGGGAAAGTACAGTTTTGCACCTACCATAAATGTAGATGTTCGAGTGCTAATACAGCTGCAGTCCTTACATATGGGTTCTCCTGCCGTCAGGCGGGTCCTCGGTCGGTCGAATTCCAACGTCTAGGTCCGGCGTCGGCTGTTGTCGCCTTCTTCCCTGACGTCAGTGCGACAGGGGTATATAAGACACGGCCGATGCCATTTTCTTCAGTCTTTCTTGCCCCAGATGTCAGGTGCCCCCAGAAGGAAGGCAATACATAATTTATATATCCATGTATAGTCATGCAATGCAATATAATCAAAATTCAGTAGTTGCAAGCAAATACACCATAGAAGGATAACCCAAACAGGTTGTTTGTGGAGGAGTTAGCCACTAGGCCTGTGCCAAGAGGGGAAGGAGGGAGGGAAACCTGGACTGCAGCTGTATTAGCACTCGAACATCTACATTTATGGTAGGTACAAAACTGTACTATGTTCATCGTGCATACAGCTGCAGTCCTTACATATGGGTAGAATCCCAAAGCTACGCACAGGGTGGTAGGCACTAGGTGGAATTAGGAGGAGCCAGAATGCCCTGCAACACAGCAGTGGCAAAGCCTGCTCTTGTTTTGGAGTATAAAGGTAGGTGGTAGTGTTTAGTGAAGGTATGCACCGAACTCCAAGTGGCTGCCTCCAAAATATCTTTGGTAGGAACTCCTCTGAGGAAGGCTGTAGAGGTAGCTGTGGCCCTTGTGGAGTGGGATCGGATGCCTGTAGGCACAGACTTACCATGAAAGGAGTAACAAAAACGTATGCAGTGGCCTATCCATTTTGAAATTGTCTGTTTGGAAATTGGCTTCCCTTGAGCTCCTACAGCATAGGACACAAAGAGTTGTTCTGATTTCCTGAACGGCTTAGTTCTGTCCAAATAGTAACGCAGCTGTCTATGGATGTCTAAGGAATGTAGCAGCCTTTCCCCTTTGTTTTGAGGATTGGGGTAAAAGGTAGGTAAGTGTATGGCCTGATTTAAAGCTACCCTGGATACTACCTTAGGCATAAATGACGGGTTGGTTCGTAGGGAAACCCTGTCCTGATGGAAGATGAGAAAGGGCTGCACAGCCATGAGGGCTTGTAATTCCGAGACCATACAAGCTGAGGTAATAGTAAGAAGGAAAGCTGTTTTCCAGGACAAATATTGTAAATCTGTTGAGGCAGCTTGTTCAAAGGGAGGCAATGTCAATTTTTCCAGTATGTAATTAAGATCCCAGGCTGGGATTGGTTGTTTCCTTGGAGGTCTTATATTCTTAGCCCCTCTGAGGAACTGTCTTAAGAGTGGGTGAGAGAATAAGGGTGGATCAGTGTTGTATTCTGCAGAAATGGCTGAGGCGTGGATTTTAATGGAGGAGAATGACAGTCCACTGTTCAGCAGCTCAGTTAGATACTGTAATATCTGAGGCAAATTCAGTTTTCTAGGATCCTGGTCCTTTTTCTCATTCCAAGCGCAAAACCGTTTCCATTTTGCGGATTAAGCTTTTCTAGTAGATGGCCTTCTGGCTTCCAAAATGACATCCTGTACCTCCTTGGAGAGTAGGGTCTGTTGTGGTATTAAGGAATTTTCCATGCAGCCAGATTGAGTGTTTTCAGCTGACTATGAAGAGTTTTGTAGCTGTGCTGAGTCAGAAGGAGAGGCATTAGAGGTAGGGTCCAGGGAGGAGAACGTGTTAGGCTCCTCAGGAGTGGATACCAGTGTTGTCTTGGCCAGTCTGGAGCAATCAGTATCATCTTTGGTCTGTCTGTTCTTGTTTTCAAAAGCACCTTGGTCAGTAGAGAAAGAGGTGGAAAGGCGTAAACTGTCCTTGCTGTCCAACTGAAAGAAAGGGCGCCCACTCTCCAGGCCTTTGGATGAAATGTCCTTGAGCAGAACTTTGTCAATTGGTGATTTTTGTGGGAGGCAAAGAGATCTATGTCTGGCCTTCTCCAGGCTTGGATTATCTTTGTAAACACTTGAGGATGCAACTTCCATTCGTGAGGGTCTGTCATATTTCTGCTTAGATTGTCTGCCAGCGTGTTTTCCATACCTGGCAAGTACTGTGCTTGAAGCTCGATTTGCCATTCTAGAGCCCTGTTCTAAAGTGACATGGCCAGCCTGCACAGGGGGTATGAATGTGTTCCTCCCTGTTTATGTACCACATTACTGTGGTGTTGTCTGTTCTTATTAATAATTGCCCAGGATGCAGGAGGTACTTGAAAGCTGTAATTGCATTTATCACTGCTAGCATTTCCTTTTGATTGAAGTGAAGGTGCTTTTCCTTTTGGGACCATTTGCCCTGAATGCACCTGTCTGTCATGTGTGCCCGCCAGGCGTAGTCTGAGGCGTCTGTTGTGATGACTTGATTTGCTCGAGGCTTGCTGAATGGTAGACCTGCGTTTGTTTGGCATGCTTGAGCCCACCATAGAAATTCCTTTTGTAAACATGGAATTAGTGGTATTATTGTTTCCAAACTGTGGCTGTGTTGAGACCATAGGTTTTTTAAGTACCATTGAAGTTTCCTCATATGCAACTTTGCACATGGGATTACAAGAATGCAAGATGCCATGAATCCCAGCGCCTGCAGGATTTTCCTTGCAGTTAGCCTGGTACAATTTGCTAGTATCTTGAAGTACTGAGTTAGTTGCCCCTGTTTTTCTGGCGTAAGATAGGCCATCTGGGTGTTTGTGTCCAAGTTGGCACCCAGGAAAATTATTTTCTGAGATGGTGTTAGCCTGGATTTCTCTTTGTTGACTGTGTATCCCAGAGAATTCAATAACTGTATTACATAAGCCAGATGCTCCAGAAGTATGTGCTTGCTGTTCGCTTGGATCAGGCAGTAGTCCAAATAAGGGTATATTTGTATCCCTTGAATTCTGCAGTAGGCAATTACTGATGCCAGGCATTTCGTGAATACTCTGGGCGCAGTAGATAAGCCAAAGGGCAATGCAGAGAATTGATATTGAATTGAACCTGCAAGAAATCTGAGGTATCTTCTGCAGCTTTGTCTGATTGGGACATGCAGGTATGCCTCCTTGAGGTCCAATGTTACCAGCCAAGACCCCTTGCCCAGCATGGGAAGAAGCTGCTGTAAGGTGAGCATCTTGAATTTTGGTACTAGTAGAAATGTGTTTAGGATGGATAAGTCCAAAATGGGTCTCCAATCGGTTCCCTTCCTTGGTACCAGGAATAGTCTGGAATAAAAACCCTGACCTTGCTCGTGAGTAGGTACCTCTTGAATAGCTTTCATGTCCATGAGCTTTGAAATTTGTATTTGAGCCTCTGCCCTTTGATTGTGTGGCAGGTTCGGCATGCCTCTCATTTTTGGAAGAGTGTGAAAATGAAATCTGTAGCCTCTGTTTATAATGTCCAGGATCCATTTGTCTTTTGTGACAATATGCCAATTTTTTGAAAATAATGCCAGCTTTCCTCCCAAGGGTGCTGCCACTTGAGCCTTGTTTGGCATGCAAAGGGGAAAGTCATTAGGTTTGTTTTCTGTATTGCTGTGCATTGTCTTCGCCACCTCTTGATGCTGGAGGTTGCCATTGTGTGCCTCTATATGATCCTTGAGATTGTCCTCTGCCCCTTCCGCGTCTGTATCTACCTCTTTGGGGCTTGTCTGTGGCTGGAAAGGACCAGTTTTTTGTAGGCCAATTTCTACTAAATCGTGGTGGTTGTACCTGCAGAAAAGCCTTAACAGTTTACATAGATTTAGCTTTTTCTTCCATTTTCCTTAGTATTTCCTCAGCATTAGTACCAAATAACACATCCTTTGGTAAAGGAACATCCAGTAATTTAGCCTTGGCATGATCAGGCAGGATTTGTTCCCTAAGCCAAGCATGTCTACGAATGACTGATCCTGTAACTGCAGCTCTACTTGAGGCCTCTAGAGCATCATAACCACATTGCAAGGTGTGCTTACCCACTTGTTCTGCACTATGTATCATATCTTGCAACTCCTTCAGATCTGGTTGTTCAGGTTGTGACCTTTTATTCTTTAATTGTGATAACAGAAACTGCTGATATTTAAGCATATGGAACTGACAATTTAAGGCCCTCATGGCTAGAGTGGCCGAGGTATATACCTTTTTTCCCCACCTTTCTAAGGATCTAGACTCTCTTTCGGAGGGTAATGGATTCTTAGCAGTAGAGGCCTTCATTCCCTTGGGACCCTGAGAAATGGTTTCTGGGTCAGCATTATGGCTTTTGTAAAGAAATTGGTGTGAGTTAGGAACTCTGTAGTACCTATCAGGCTTGACTGGGGCTGGAGGCAGGGAATCCGGATTAAGGCAAGTCTCCGAATAAACATCAAGTATGTCCAAGACAGGAGGTATCGCCAGAGGCCTGTGCTGGGGTAGTAGAAGAAATTCCTTAAGCCTTTTCTTTGAATCTGAAAAATCCTGGCCTTCCCAATGGAAGTGTTCCCTCAAGGTATGCAAGGTTTCCCCGAATGAGAAATCCTCTGGGGGGGATACATAAGGAATGGACTGTTCTGCATCAGAATCTTCAAAAGGGGAGTACGAATGCTCCTCTTCATCAGAATGTTCTGAAATAATGGAGCCCTGGTCAGAAGAGGGAGATTCTTCCTCCACCCTGGGTCTCTTGTCCGGTGGGGGTTGTGAACCCCTGATAAGAGTAATTAAATCCTCAGCCATTTTGAGCATCTGCTTTTTAGGCATGGGGCCTGTAGATGGGCCCTGTGCAACAGGCCTCTGGGAGTGCATGGCTGATTTAGACTTAGTAAAGGCCTTGATGGAAAAGGAAGAAGAAGGTCTGAAGACACCATGGGTGGAAGTCGATCTGTCCACATTAAGAGGTTCAACACTCACCGTGGCTTTGGTAGCTGTAGTCAGGGTGTGGGCCAAGGAACCTGCGGTCTCGGGTACAGAGGACTCCGCCAGAGAAGCGTCATCGGTAGCCAGGGGCTGCGTAGGCGCCTCACTGAGAACTGGACCACGTGTAGCCGGTCTTGGCGTGGTGTCGCTTGAGACCGCAGGCCTCACGTGTCGGTCTTTGTCCTTGCGTTTTTTGGACAAAACGGTAGTCGGAGTCTCCGACGACATTTTATAGTTAAAAGCTTTACCGAAAAAGTGCTGGGCGAACTCTGCCCAACGCTTAATAGTGCGTTTATTAAAGGTAGCACAAAAGCGATAGCCTGAGACGTCGTGGTCTGGGCCTAAACAAGGTATACAGAGGGAATGGAAATCCTTATGCGGTATTTGCTTCCCACAAGAAATACAATTGTTAACTTTGTCTGACATCAGTCTGAGGCAAGAAAAGTTTCCCCAACGGGGTACTTAGCTTTAAAGACTTCAGTTTCCAAATTTTCGCAATTTCAGGAGCTGGCCGACCGGCACTTGTGAACTGCTTCTGCTTCGGGCACCGCGCGGCAAAAAAGACTGAAGAAAATGGCGTCGGCCGTGTCTTATATACCCCTGTCGCACTGACGTCAGGGAAGAAGGCGACAACAGCCGACGCCGGACCTAGACTTTGGAATTCGGCCGACCGAGGACCTGCCTGACGGCAGGAGAACATATATGTAAGGACTGCAGCTGTATGCACGATGAAAATCTGCAAAATGCAGTGACTGTACCACCTTCAGCTACCAGGTACAAGTAACAGTTATTGCACAATGCTTAGGGTTGCAATGGCAAACATAAAAAATCTTCAAAACCAAAAATGTAATACCCCCCCCCCCAAAAAAAATATAAATAAATAAATAAGCTTTCATTCATTCATTTTTCAATACCTGCATTATAGGTTCATAGATTAGTACTAGGCTAACTGCCCTTGTGAGCCATTTTAAGCCTAGCCAATTATCCCTTGTGAGACTCATACCCTGCACCTTGTGTTTATAAAGCAAACACCTTAACCATTAGGCCACCCTCCCAACTCTACTCAGGAATGTGGGACAGCCAGAGCTTATTCCAAACAAGCAACAGGCTTAAGGCAGAGAATAAGCTCTGGACAGTGCATCAGGCTACTGCAAATGAACCTACAGGTACATACATTTAACGTCCATTTATAAAAAAAAGCATACTGACATCAAAAACTATAATCTCCTCCACAAACTCTAACCTACTTACTTTACTCTTGAAGACTCAACTTTTACAATAGTTAAATGACATAACATCCCAACATATAACATATCTCTCTGTCTCTAGTAACTATATATATTTAACTTCAGCATGTACTACGTTTGACATTTCAACTGTAGATCCTAAACTATACATACAGTTTTAATGTATAGACATATCTGATTCACAATGAAACATGTTACAATGTTTTAATATATGTATGTACAGTAAGTATCTTCTGTATTTTGTAATTTTAAAAAACTGTACAGCTTTTTTTTCTCCTTGTAAAGTGAAAAATCCTATGTTACTTTATGTATGTGTTTTGCAATGTTCTCTGTACTTCTATCTGTAATAATTGTGGAGCTTTTCTCTCAAAGCCTTCAGTGAAAATAGGATCAATCCCAGTTGTACTTTCCCTGGAACCAAAAAACAGGTAAATAAGTAAATTTTATAAGACAGCTATAAACTGCTCTATTACCACACCTTGGGATGTAGGAAAGACTGAAAATCCCCAGCAAAATCCACATAGATACAGAGAGGAGGACATGTACTTTCCCTCACAGAGTTCATTCTACCTGGGACCTAAAATGGAAATTCAAGTACTGGGAGGAAGCAACAGTAACCAATGTACCAATGGGGTGCCAAGCAATAAGCAAAAAAAAAAAAGGTAATTGCACAAAACTACAGTTTCATCTGTGAGCAGAATGTACTCTGGCAATGTAGGTGTACAAATGGTTAGTGGCACATCATTTCTTTCTTCAGTTCACTGTAGGAATGCTACAATGAATCTCATCACTGTGGTCTGTCTTGTGCATTTCCAGTTTCTGGAGTACTTTCATGACCCCATCTTTCATGTAATGACTGATTAGACTTTCTTATCTTGGGCACCTCCATTAACTGGACATGATCAATGAACAGAAATATTCGTTAACCATCTTATCACCATCTGCCAACAACCATCTTTTTTCATTCACTCAACTGTCTGTACCTTTTTATTTTAATTTAATTTTTAAGAAGGAATCTTAAACATAGAACAAAACATTGCAAGCAACTCTTATAAACAGCATTAACAAATTAAAACACATTGTATTGCATTGTATATACTGCTATACACAACAGCTGAAACCTGCCAGACAAAATCTTTTTCAGCATCATACCTGTAACAGGGTCAATGAAAAGCAATTACTCTAGGTAAGATAGCACCCACCTCCATCTTTAATATAGTTTTCCTTAAATTAATGCTGACAAATTAAAAATGTCTAACAAATTAGATATGTTGGCTGCACAGTTATTGTAAAAACAGCCATGACTTTCATTTTTAAATTCATATAGTCTATCAATCCTCTTATCCTATTCACTTTAAATCTTTAGACAGTGCTTCCCCCTTTTTTCTTTAGAAACAAAAAAATCAACTATCCTAATAAGGTTACTATCACGGCAAGCAAACAGAAAAAAAAATGGTGACTGTCGGTCCTCCTCCTCCCCTATTTTTATCCTAAATGCTGTCTAACATTCAATGTAATTTCATTTAATTACTTTAGAATTATTTCTAACAAAAGGCTTGATGTACCTATGACTGTAGTTTTCATGAGCAACAATGCTGTTCCAAACCATTATTAAGCGATTCTGATACACAGCTAACAAGACCAGTGTTTTGTCTGTAGTAACCAAAACATTCACACAAAATTTTACGGTGTTCATTTCTCTTTATACTATCGATTCCAACTGCATTAGAAATATTTTAGATAAAAACTAGAAGGCGGTTTTCAATGTTGTAATTATAAACAAGTTAGGATCTACACCTAAAGTTGTATTTAGTAGGAACTTTAATCTGAAGTCCATTTTGGAGAGTAATAACGAAAGACATACATTTCAAATTTCAGTCTATGATGAGTAAATGTGAATGGTGCAAACACTGTCATTACATTTTTAATGGTAATAATATCACAGTGGCTAATTATTTTTAGAACAATGCCATGCCTTGGTGTGACGCCCGTGCCCTGGCCCAGCAATCAAGGAGCCTCAGTCCTCACCACTACCACCAGTGAGGGGCGACTCATATAGGAGGAAAGGATAATAAATACACAGAGTAAAGTGCAATTTCCCTTAAGAGCACACAGAAATTACAGTCAGTCCGGGGTTGGTCACTCCCTTGCTCTCCAAGTCCCCAATAAGACTCTCCACTGGCACAGCAATAGGGTCCAGATCTCAGCCTAGTGGGCAAGCTAAAACCTCCACCACCCTCTCTGTCCAACCAGTGCTTCGTGTCCCTGCCCAAGTAGTTGACACACACACTTTGAAAAGAGTTTATACAACCACACAGACACTACTGGGGGAGGCTGGCACAGGTTCTCCAGCTGTGCCCCTTTTTCCCCAGACTATATGGTGGTACCAACTTCCACCACCCACTAATATTTATCAGCTACTCAAAGGCCTTTAAAAGGGTGTCCAATTATTACTGTGAAATATTAACCAATTGGTAGTATAGCCCAGGGCTAAAGTTATTGAAGTGGCTTTGTACAATTTTACCAAAGGCATGCAAGTACTCTAAAGAGCCTAAATTATCTCTACAAAAACAGCCACAGTTGAAAGGGTTTAAAAATATTTAATAAACAAATAGTCAAAACACAAGACAATACTTTTTACTACACAGTGCTAGCCAAGAGTTCAGAGATCACAGAGAAATACTTAAAATAATTCAGTAGTACAGTTCTGACATCACAGAAAAACACTTGGTCTAATCTTTCTAGTTTCTAGCTATTTCTAAGAGAAAACACAAGTCTAAGATAAACTTACACATAGAACACAGGCAGAGATGAGTTGGATGGTCAAGACAAAAATGCTTAATGCTCTCTGATTCTCTCCGTTTTTAACATCACATTCCTAGTTCACATTACATCATTCTTCATACTTCCCTGGATTCCCAGGCTAACAGAAAAGTACAGTTTTGTACCTACCATAAATGTAGATGTTCGAGTGTTCACCCTGCTGCAGTCATCACACTTGGGTTATCCTGCTGTCAGGCGGTCCCGCAGTTGGCCCGAATTCCAAAGTCTTGGTCCGGAGTCGGTTGCTGTCGCTTCTTCCCTGACGTCAGTGCGCCAGGGGTATATAAGAGGCATCCAACGCCATTTTCTTCAGTTTTTCTTGCCCCAGATGTCAGGTGCCCCCAAAAGGTAGGCAAAAAATATATATATGTACACATATGGCTATATAAAAATAAAACAAAACCCTTAGGTACAAGCAAATACACCACAGAGGTAGTATAGGATAAAGTGGTAGAGATAAGTTCAGCTAGTTCAGAGTGGATGGAGGGAGGGTAACCTGGACTGCAGCAGGGTGAACACTCGAACATCTACATTTATGGTAGGTTCAAAACTGTACTATGTTCATCGTGTTACCCTGCTGCAGTCATCACACTTGGGTTGAATCCCAAAGCTAAGGAGGGGAGGTGGAGTCAAACAGGGTTAGAAGAAGCTAGTAGGCCCTGCAAAACTGCAGTGGCAAAACCAGCTCTAGTCTTAGAGTAAAGAGGTAAGTGATGGTGTTTGGTGGTGTGCACTGAACTCCAAGTAGCAGCTTCCAGAATATCCTTGGTTAGCACTCCCCTGAGAAAGGCTGCTGATGTAGCTGTAGCCCTGGTGGAGTGGGACCTGATGTTAGCAGGTACTGGTTTCCCATGATGTGTGTAGCAGAAATGTATGCATTGTCCTATCCATTTAGGAAATGGTCTGTTTTGAGATAGCTTTTCCTTGTGATCCTGTAGTATAGGCTACAAAGAGCTGGTCAGTTTTTCTGAAAGCCTTAGTTTTATCCAAGTAGTAACGTAATTGCCTGTGAATGTCCAAAGAGTACAGGAGTCTTTCTCCTTTGTTCTGGGGATTTGGGAAGAAGGTGGGCAAGTGAATGGTTTGGTTTAGGGCCACACTGGATACCACCTTTGGCATAAAGGAAGGATTAGTTCATAGAGGAACTCTGTCTTGATGAAAAATGAGGAAAGGTTCCACTGCCATTAGTGCCTGTAGCTCTGAGACTCTTCTAGCTGAGGTTATTGCTAGTAGAAGGGCAGTTTTCCATGAAAGAAATTTTAAATCAGCTGAAAAAGCTGGTTCAAAGGGTGGCAGTGTAAGCTTTTCCAGGACAAAGTTGAGATCCCAAGTAGGTGTTGGAGCTCTCCTTGGCGGTCTTAAGTTCTTAGCCCCTCTGAGGTACTGTCTTAGGAGTGGATGTGAAAATAAAGGAGGATCTGTGCTGTAATGAGCTGAAATTGCTGAGGCGTGGATCTTAATAGATGAAAAGGAAAGTCCTTTGTGTAACATCTCAGTTAAATATTGTAGAATCTAAGGAATGTTAGGCTCCAGGGGATTTAGGCCTTTAGCCTGGTTCCAGGCACAAAATCTTTTCCATTTGTCTGTATAGGTTTTCCTGGTGCTGGGCCTCCTGGCCTCCAGAATGACATCCATAACAGTTTTGGATAAAGGTGTTGGCTGGTTGTTTAGGTAATTTGCCATGCAGCCAGGCTTAAAGTCTTGAGCTGGCTGTGTAGAATCAGATTGTCTCGCTGGGTGAGCAGGTGAGGAATTTGCGGCAAAATCCATGGTGGGCCCTGGTCCATGTTCCTTAAAATTGGCCAGTCTGGTGCAACGAGAATAATTTGTGGCCTGTCTAATCTGACTTTCAGCAGTACCTTTGCTAGAAGAGGCAGTGGAGGGAAAGCAAACACTGTTAATGTTTTCAAACTGAATGAGAGGGCGTCCACTAGTGGATGGAAGGTCCTTGTGCAAAATTTTTAAAGTTGGTGGTTGTGGGGGCTTGCAAACAGATCTATGTCTGGGCGTCCCCATTTTTGAGCTATCATTGCAAATACTTGTGGATCTAGTTTCCATTCCTGAGGATCCATGATGTTTCTGCTTAGGTCGTCTGCCAATGTGTTTTTCTTTCTTGGCAGGAATTGTGCTTGTAATTGAATCTGGTAAGACAGTGCAGTGTTCCACAAGGTCACTGCTTGCCTGCATAGAGGGTAGGAATGTGTGCCCCCTTGCTTGTTTATGTACCACATAACTGTGGTGTTGTCTGTCATTAGTAGTTGTCCTGGGTTTAGAAGGTCCTTGAAAGCTGTTAGGGCATTCTGCACTGCTAGCATTTCTTTTTGATTGATATGCAGGTGTCTCTGATCTGTAGTCCATTTGCCCTGAATGAACTGTCCTGCCATGTGTGCTCCCCAGGCATAGTCTGATGCATCTGTTGTCATAGTTTGCCTGGCTGTGGGTAAGGTGAAAGGCTGACCCTTGTTGAGGTGACATGCCTGTGCCCACCATAGAAACTCCTGTTGAAGGCAGGGAATGAGTGGAATCATCGTTTCCAAGCTGTGGCTGTGCTGATTCCATACACTTTTCAGGTACCATTGTAATTTCCTCATATGCAGTTTTGCAAATGGTATTAGTAGTATGCAAGATGCCATGAATCCCAAGGCCTGCAAAGTTTTTCTTGCAGGGAGTTGGGTCTTTGTTGCCATTTTTGTGAAATACTGAAACAGCTGTCATTATTTGTCTGGTGTGAGATAAGCCATCTGGGCCGTTGTATTCGAGCTGACAAGCAGGAATATCATGTTTTGTGAGGGCACTAGTTTTGATTTCTTTTCGTTTACTGTGTACCCTAGGCAACTTAGAAGGTGTTTGACAAATGCCAGATGCTGTAAAAGAATGTCCTTGCTTTCTGCTTGAATAAGACAGTTGTCCAGGTATGGGTATATTTGAATTCCTCTTTGTCTGCAGTATGCAATTACTGGTGCCAGGCATTTTGTGAAGACCCTGGGCGCAGTAGATAAGCCAAAGGGCAGTGCAGAGAATTGATAATGTGTTGAACCTGCAATGAAGCGGAGGTATCTTCTGCAATTTTGTCTGATAGGGACATGCAGGTATGCCTCCTTGAGGTCCAAAGTGACTAGCCAAGCATTCTTGCCCAGCATGGGAAGAAGCTGCTGTAGTGTTAGCATCTTGAATTTTGGTAATTGCAGACAGGTGTTCAGAATTGAAAGATCCAGAATGGGTCTCCATGCTTTGTCCTTTCTTGGAACTAGGAAGAGTCTTGAGTAAAATCCTTGTCCTTGCTCCTGTGTAGGTACCTGCTGAATGGCTCTCATGTTCATGACAACTGTAATTTGTTTTTGTGCCTCTGCCCATTGATTTGGTGGCAGGTGTGGCATTCCTTTGATCCTTGGTAAGGTATGAAAGTGGAATCTGTATCCGTGAGAGACAATGTTTAGAACCCATTTGTCTTTTGTGATGATGTGCCAGTTGTCTGCAAAAAATGCTAGTTTTCCTCCCAAGGGTGTTGACAGGAGAGATTTGCTTGGTAGTTTGAGGATAGAGTCATTGTGTCTGCCTTCTGCTAGCTTGGGGCCTGTCTTCTCCTCTTTTCTGGGTAGCAGAACCCCATTGGCGAGATTTGTAAGGGCCCTGTGACTGACCTCTGCCCCTTGGGCATCTGTATTTGCCCCTCTGTGATCTGTCTGAAGCTGGAAAGGACCAATTTTTTTGTTGGCCAATTTCTGCTGAAGCGAGGGGGTTGTACCTGCAAGAAATCCTTAACAGTTTGCATAGATTTAGCCTTATCCTCCATCTTCTTTAAAACCTCTTCTGCTTTGACAACAAATAATACATCCTGTTGTAAATGTGCATCTAATAACTTTGCTTTAACATGGTCAGGGAGGGTTTGCTCTTTTAACCAAGCATGTCTACGAATGACAGAGCCAGTAACAGCTGCTCTACAGGAAGCTTCCAATGAATCAAATCTGCATTGTAAAGTATGCTTGCCCACCTGTTCAGCTGCATGCAACAAATCCTGCATTTCCTTGAATTCAGGCTGTTCTGAATGTGTGCTCATTTTTTGTTTTAACTGAGACATCAGGAATTGTTGATATTTCAACATGTGAAACTGACAATTTAATGCTCTCATAGCCAGAGTTGCTGAGGTGTATATTTTCTTTCCCCATCTATCTAGGGCTCTGGAATCTCTTTCAGAGGGCACAGGATTTTTAGCCATAGAAGCTTTTGCTCCCTTAGGACCCTGGGATATGGTTTCTGGGTCAGCTACAGGGCTTTTATAAAGGAATGTGTGCGAGTCAGGTACTCTGTAGTATCTGTCTGGTTTGGCTGGAGCAGGAGGTAGAGAGTCTGGATTTAAACTAGACTCCAAGTATACATCATCCACAATATCTAAAACAGGAGAGATAGCAAGAGGTCTGTGCAGGGGTAATAAAAGGAACTCTCTGAGCCTTTTCTTAGAATCTGAGTAATCCTGGCCTTCCCAGTGGAAATGTTCCCTCATGGCATGTAATGTTTCCCCAAAAGAGTAGTCTTCAGGGTGAGATGCTGAGGAAATAGAGTCTTCAGCATCAGAATCCTCATAAGGTGAAAAAGTGTAATCCTGTTCCTCAGAGGAATCTGAGGAGAGAGAAACCTGGTCAGAGGATGCATAATCCTCCTCTTGTCTTGGTCTTTTATCAGGAGGGGGATGGGAACACCTGATAAGGGTAATCAAATCTTCCGCCATCTTAAGCATCTGTTTCTTAGGCATGGGGCCTTGACCTGTAGACTGATGAACAGTTTTCTTAGGTTTTAAAGGAGTTTTAAGCTTAGCATAAGATTTAATGGTGAGTGTAGTCGGTCTGAAGACACCTTCTGCAACCGAAGGTGTTTCCTCTGCACCGGTGTCTAATTTTGCTCCAGTGTCGGTAGATGGTTGCGTCGGCCTAGCAGACTCCGCTTGGGAGTCGGCAGCTGTCTGGGGTTCCAGCTCTGCGGTCGTCAGGGGCTGCGTAGGCGCCTCACTGAAAACCGGAGAACCGGCGACAGGCCCAGCTGAGGCCTCGGGTCTGGCTTATTCCTAAGCTGCCTGTCCTTATCCTTGCGTTTTTTATGAATTGCGGTCGTCAGCTTCTCCGACGGCATGATATAATTAAATTTCCTACCAAAGTAATGCCGTGCAAAGTCAAAATGGCGTTTGATAGTGCGTTTATTAAACCTAGCGCAAAACCGACAACCTGTGACGTCGTGGTCTGGGCCTAGGCAAGGAATACAATAGGAATGGAAGTCCTTATGAGGTATTTGCTTCCCACAAGAAATGCAATTGTTAACTTTTTCTGACATCGGACTGAGGCAAGAAAATGGTTCCCCAAAGGGGTACTTAGCTTTATTGAAGACTTCGGACTGAAATTCAAATCGAAAATCTCAGGTGTCGGCCGACTGGCACTTGCAAACTGCTTCTGCGTCGGGCACTATGCTGCAAGAAAGACTGAAGAAAATGGCGTCGGATGCCTCTTATATACCCTGGCGCACTGACGTCAGGGAAGAAGCGACAGCAACCGACACCGGACCAAGACTTTGGAATCTGGTCCGACTGCGGGACCACCTGACTGACGGCAGGATAACCAAAGTGTGATGACTGCAGCAGGGTAACACGATGAACATTTACATTCTTCACCTCTGGGCAGAAACCAGAGCAATAAAGGACATTTATGCATGCAAATTCTGGCCATTAACTCTGGCCTTAAAACAATAGGCATCACTCTAGACTTGCTGACTCAGAGTTTTAACATCAAAGGGTCACAACATGCTTTACTTGGTCAGTAGAGTGCACTGTTGTTACATTTTTTTCCAGTTCCACATGTAACACTATTTTGTACCATTTAAAACAACAAGCCTGTGGTTTACATGAATATTTACAGTTAACAGAATTATCTCCAAAATTCTATCTGGCTAGGCTGGCAGCCTTCATCTATCTTCACACTTGGTATTGTAATTCCAAAGGTTTAGTGGATGTAATGCTTTTTATATATAGGGAAAAAGAAACAGCAGCTTAGACTATGGATTTATGAACATGTCTAGGACATTTCAAAGAAAGACGCAAACTACTACTTGCACAAAATTTAAAAAATTCCCCCCTTTTTTTTTTTTGGGAAAGAAAAAAAAATGATCCTAGAGGTGGATGTTGGAAAGTTTTATTAGAATGTTTTGAGATTAAATAGCAACTTAGACTTAATGGTCTTTAAATCTGCTGGTCTAAATGAACAGTTCTCTTTACATTCAATAGTCAAACATGAATCTTTGCAGGTTAAATAAAATGTTTATTTTGGTTTACTTTGATCTATTTCATACATTACCTCATTTTATTTTATTCTCATTGGTTAAGTTTTGTTACACTGAATTTTTTTTTAACAAAACAATACAGCTTATAGTGCTGATTACATATCACGTAACAATCCGCAATCAAGTAATAATTTAAGTGTTTTACTTGGTGCAGTCACAGTTTTGACAAAGTCCTGTTGTAACAGAGGATGAAAGTGCTGAACCTTTTGGCTATTAAAAGTAGTCGTACTCGTGAAGATGTCTCTAGCGTGAATTAGCAAGCTCCTCTGATAAGAGTATCTGAGGCACTGTCATGCTGGTTCCATGGAATATTGGGATGGAGCCCCGACTACAACCCAGCCAACCTAGGTGCAGGTAACCCACTGGATGCTACAGGAGTCAGCCAGGGAAGAAAAGTGAAGAGGCAATTTGCTGCTTGCCTCTCTCAGGGAGGAGGATGAGCAGCATCATATTAATGAATCGCTGGTGGAGATGGGTAACTAACAGGAGCTGCTCACTTGATGGGAGGGCAGCCTTGCCTGAAAGGCTATGGTACTTACAGAAAAAAGTGATAGCCACATGCTGTACCCACTGCATGCTCTCTGCTGACTGTGCATAAGTGACATTAAGACAAAAAAAAAATCCCTGCCATCTGTCTAGATAACTGCAGTTATTGACCCTCACTAAGTAGAATCTGAATGGTGGAGTTGCAGCAAATGGTGAGATGGCTAGCACAGGGGGCTGGAGACCTGACAGCAACCCAGGTGAATATGGTTCAACTAGTGACCCGGACACTGAAAGAACCATGCAGAGAGGGAAAGAACTGAAGGGACATGGCTCACTTGCCTCTTCAGGAAGATAGCACTCAAAGTGGTGTGATTTCTCTGGTGGAGACCAAGGAAACCAGTGCAGAGTGCTTCACAAGAAAAGGCATGTTAGAGAACATCCTCCATGCTCAACTCACTGCATGCCTTTCCCCCTGTACTTTGCCAGATATACATGGGGAATAGGGCAAAACATAAAAAAAACAAACCATTCCTTATGGCTGTCTATGGGAGGGGACCATCACTCAAAAGCCTTGAAGCACCTGATGATCTCCCAAGTCAGCATTTGCCCTGCTGATGAGGAACAAATTGGCCAATTAACCATGATGGGTCTGATGACCAAAAGATAGTTGTTGCAAGGAGCAAAAGGTGTTGGGGAAAAAATTAACTAGATGGCCATGTTTATTTGAAACTTTTCCCAAAAATCAAAAAGAAAATGGTTATGAACTAATTAACATATAAACATTATGTTTCTAAATTACAGTTCCGTTCATGTTTTAAAATCCTAAAGACTTCTCTACAGTTAGCTGTAACATAACTTGAATATGTCTTTTCTATCGAGACTTAAAATATTAATTCTCCTCCGTTTTCCATCTGTCTGACAAAAGTTAATATACGATCAGCCAAAATTAACTAGCAAATTAATGAATATTTTTTGGCTGGAACTAAAATTAAATATCTTATAACGTTTCTTAAATATACTTTGAAATAGGAGACAGTAAGCTCAGCCTATATTAGCAAGAGAGGCCCTATCTCTTAACTGTACTGTACAAGTATTGAAAAGGAAAATGCATCATCATCATCAAATAGCTTTTCCTAAGATAAAAAAAAAAAAAAAAAAACACAGACAAGCCTAAACTCCAAAAGCCTAGACAACAGACTAAAGACATCAGAGATGAAGAGGGTGCTATTTTTTTTACATGCTTTTCCCTTCATGTGTGCACAGTTTGTGTAAATGCATTGTACAAAAAGCAACATTATATAAATAAGTTTCTTTTACACAAACTTTAGTCAAACTCACACTACTTGACAACATTAAAAAAACTTAGGTTTTCATTTATGTGTAATGCAATAATAGACTAAAATGAATACAAAAATTCTGCAATAACACTTAAAATCCTGTTTGTGGAAAGAACATAATGCCTCCTTTTTTCACAAACAGACAGATTATTCTAGTTTAAGGCCTATCTATACAGCAGGATTACACTGTAAGTCATTTGCACAGAGAACAAGTCTTTTGGAATAGAGCCAAAGATGTTTCTCACAACTGTACACTTTCATCAATTTTCTCACTGCAGCCACCATACACCAAATATTCTAGGAAAACCTCAAACAGAAAGCAATTCTGAGAAAAATATACTACTTTGCTTCCCCTAATGATTAGAAGAGGACAACTTAACTGCCATTTGTGTTATCGCCACCTCCAGGTGGTAAACATAATGTAATAAAAATAAACGTCAAACTGAAGTACAGCAAAGTTACTTATGAAATAACAGGAAATGTACACACACAAGATCTGGATTGGAAAAAAAATCCATAACCCCCAAACCAGCAGAAATCACAAGTACAGTCAGAGCACAGCATGACACAGTCTGGAAGTATTACAAATCAACAGTGAAGAATGGTTTCGTAACAATGTACTTTCAAGGTTATCTGCAGTGTAGGTAATTGATTAGTACCATTCTGATGTCTGGTAATGGGAAGAACATGAAGAAACAAGTGAGAGAGGAAACACTGGTTGAATTACAGGAAATGTCTTAGGCAATTACTTATGACAGCTGCCAAATAAGAAATACAGAAAATGCATCCTACAATGCATTGTCAAGGTAAAGGAATGATATGCAGAAATGTCAGATGATTTAAAGTCTTTTGTTGGCACAACTGCAGAGTTGCAAAAAGATGCAAAACGAAAATGAGGAATTAAAAGAACAGTGCATGTCTTTGCATTGATTGAGTTATGAGTTTAGAAGTGCTTAAGGAAAAAAAAAAAAAAAAAAAGACAACCATGAGAACCGAGCCAGGAGGAAAATATTTGAACTGCTGGTGTGCCTGAAAAACAGGAAGGGCAAGACTGGTTGGCTTCTGTACTAGAAAAACTGTCTAGCTGGTCTGGGGGGCATGTAAACCAAACAAAGATGGAGAAAATGCAGAGTGTTCCTGGTTTGGAAGTAGGTGCAAGTCAGTCCAGACATACGCTAGTCTAACTTGAGACTTTTAAGGTAAAAATCAGATTCTGTCACTGCTAAGGCATACTGGTATGCACCACAAGTTTTGTGACACGTGTTTTCTTTGATAATGACAACTGTATAGATACCTAATGACAAAGGGCTCAAGTTTTAGCTTCAATGAAGGGAATGTACAATGAGGACATTAAAACACTGCACGTTTTGCTCTGTGGACTTCAGGACAAACTTTCCAAGGTGATTCAAGCCTTTTTTGGACAAACAGAAAGCATGAATTGCTATCTAAGAATATGAGCCACTGTGCAATAAACAATATGTGACAAAAAGCTAGCTGGATAAGAAAGCAAATAGGAAAACTGAAACAGTAAAAAGTTCTGTTTTGATCAAGCAAAAAATCATTCCAAAGAACTGTGAGATAAAAAGAATTTCCCATTTTCAAAACTCACAAGGTAAAGAAGGAAAAAAGTGGAAAGCAGCGGGCTAATGAATTACAAATAATATACATACATATCTATATATCTATACATATATATATTTTTTTAACTTTACTGTTACCAGGGACAGCATCTCTTACATTTGTAATTTGCAATAATATTGTTGGTGATGGGGAAACTCTTATGACTTTTAAGTAAGGTATCAATTCTAGACGCTGGCATCAGTACACTTTATAAAGTACAGTTTTGTACCTACCATAAATGTAGATGTTAGAGTGTTCACCCTGCTGCAGTCATCACACTTGGGTTATCCTGCCGTCAGGCAGTCCCGGAGTCGGCCCCAGTTCCAAAGTCTTGGTCCGGCGTCGGTTGCTGTCGCTTCTTCCCTGACGTCAGTGCGCCAGGGGTATATAAGAGGCATCCAACGCCATTTTCTTCAGTTTTTCTTGCCCCAGATGTCAGGTGCCCCCAAAAGGTAGGCAATACATATTGCTATATAAAAATATACATGTAAAAATAAAACAATACCTTTAGTCACAAGCTATATAAAAATATACATGTAAAAATAAAACAATACCTTTAGTCACAAGCAAATACACCACAGAGGTTGTATAGGATAGAAAGGTATGGATAAGTCCAGCTAGTTCAGAGGGGATGGAGGGAGGGTAACCTGGACTGCAGCAGGATGAACACTCGAACATCTACATTTATGGTAGGTACAAAACTGTACTATGTTCATTGCGATACCCTGCTGCAGTCATCACACTTGGGTTGAATCCCAAAGCTAAGAATGGGTTGTGGAGTTAAACAGGGTTAGAGTAAGCTAGTAGGCCCTGCAAAACTGCAGTGGCAAAGCCAGCTCTAGTCTTAGAATATAGAGGTAAGTGATAGTGTTTGGTGAAGGTGTGCACTGAACTCCAAGTTGCAGCTTCCATAATATCCTTGGTTGGCACCCCCCTGAGAAAGGCTGCTGACATAGCTGTAGCCCTGGTGGAGTGGGGCCTAATGCTAGCAGGTACCAATTTCCCATGATGCGTGTAGCAGAAACGTATGCAATGTCCTATCCATTTTGAAATGGTCTGTTTTGAGATAGCTTTTCCTTGTGATCCTGCAGCATAGGCTACAAAGAGCTACTCGGAGTTTCTGAAAGACTTAGTTTTATCCAAGTAGTAACGTAATTGTCTGTGAATGTCCAAAGAGTGCAGGAGTCTTTCTCCTTTGTTCTGGGGATTTGGAAAAAAGGTGGGCAAATGAATGGTTTGGTTTAGGGCCACACTGGATACCACCTTTGGCATAAAGGAAGGGTTAGTTCGTAGAGAGACTCTATCTTGATGAAAAATGAGGAAAGGCTCCACTGCCATTAGTGCCTGTAGCTTTGAGACTCTTCTAGCTGAAGTTAATGCTAGCAGCAGGGCAGTTTTCCATGAAAGAAAAGTACAGTTTTGTACCTACCATAAATGTAGATGTTCGAAGATCCACATTGCTGCAGTCATAACCTGTGGGTAGTCCGCTGTCCTCGGTCGGCCCGAATACCAAAGTGTTAGGCTGGCGTCGGTCATGGTCGCTCAGATCTGACGTCAGTACGCCGTGGTACTAAAGCGCATGACCGACGCCATATCCTCAGTCTTTCTTGCCCCAGATGTCAGAAGGCCCTAAAAAGAAAGGCCATAGCCAAAAATGGAAAAACACCCAATCACCCATGTAGAAACAAAATTTACACCACAAACCACACAACCACCCCAAACTACAGAGGGGAAGGAGGGAGGGTAAATTGGACTGCAGCAATGTGGATCTTCGAACATCTACATTTATGGTAGGTACAAAACTGTACTATGTTCTTCATCTCACATTGCTGCAGTCATAACCTGTGGGTAGAATCCCAAAGCAAAGGTAAAGGGAGGTTGGCAAAATCATAAAGCATTGGGAGCTGCTAGCATGCCCTGTAAAACTGCAGTGGCAAACCCAGCCCTAGATTTGGAATAAAGAGGGAGATGGTAAAGTTTAGAAAAAGTGTGCACTGAACTCCAAGTAGCTGCCTCCAAAATATCTTTAGTAGCTACTCCCCTTAAAAAAGCAGTAGAAGTGGCAGTCGCCTTAGTGGAATGAGGTCTGATTCCAGCTGGAACCTCCTTACCATGATGAGAATAACAAAAAGCAATACAATGGCCAATCCACTTAGAAATAGTTTGTTTTGAAACAGGTTTCCCCTGAGAACCCAAAGCAAAAGAAATAAACAACTGTTGAGACTGCCTGAATCCTTTGGTTCTGCTCAAATAATAACGTAACTGCCTGTGAATATCCAAAGAATGCAAATTTTTTTCCCCTTTATTTTGGGGATCAGCATAAAATGTAAGCAAATGAATAGATTGGTTTAATGCCACATTAGAAACAACCTTAGGCATAAAAGTAGGGTTAGTACGCAGAGAGACCCTATCCTTATGAAATATCAAGAAGGGTTCAACTGTCATTAGAGCCTGTAATTCAGATACCCTTCTAGCAGACGTAATGGCCAACAAAAAAGCAGTCTTCCAAGACAAAAACTTCAACTCTGTAGTAGCTGCAGGTTCAAAAGGAGGTAAAGTGAGCTTTTCCAACACAAAATTGAGATCCCAGGAAGGAGTAGGAGCTCATTGGGGTCTTATGTTTTTTGCCCCTCTAAGAAATTGCTTAAACAAAGGGTGAGAGAATAAAGGTGGGTCACAGTCATAGTGAGCAGAAATGGCTGCAGCATGAACTTTTACAGAGGAGAAAGACAAACCCTTGTCTAATAATTCTGTAAGGTACTGAAGTGAAACACTCAAATTAGGCACAGACATCAAAGCTCTTTGTTTTGCTCCAAAGAAAAAATCTCCATTTATCAGCATACACTTTCCTGGTACTAGGCCGTCTGGCCTCCAAAATGACATTTAAAACTTGTTGAAGAAGCTGCGACCCCCCTGGGTCTAAAACAGAATATGCCAAGCTGTCAGATGCAGGGACTGGATCCTGACATTGCAGAAATGATTGCTTGCCTGAGACAAAAGGTGTGGAACTGATGGCAAAGGCCAAGGAGGCTCCCGTACTAAACTCCTCAGCAGAGGGTACCAGTGCTGACGCGGCCAATCTGGAGCTATGAGAATCATGCAAGGCTTGTCCTGTCTGACCTTCAAGAGCACCTTGGGAAGAAGAGGCAGAGGAGGAAAGGCGTAGACGTGAAGGTTGTTCCAACTGAATGATAGAGCATCCACTTTCCAAGCTTTTGGGTGAAACAGCTTTGTGCAAAACTTTGGCAGTTGGAAATTTAGTGGAGAAGCGAACAGATCTATGTCTGGAGTTCCCCAAGCCACCGTCAACTGTTGAAATACATGAGGATCCAATTTCCACTCGTGGGGATCCACCATCTGTCTGCTCAAAACATCTGCTAAGGAGTTCTGTGCTCGGCAGAAACCTTGCCTGAAGAGTGAGGTGCAAACTGAGAGCAGTCTCCCACAAAATCATAGCTTGTCTGCAAAGAGGGTACGAATGGGTTCCCCCTTGCTTGTTGATGTACCACATGACTGTTGAGTTGTCTGTTTGAATCAACACCTGTCCTGGTTGAAGTAGATCCTTGAAGGCCATCAGGGCAAATTGGACTGCTAACATCTCCTTCATGTTGATATGCAAATGTTGTAGTCTGGGAGGCCACGTGTCTTGAACCCATTTCCCATTGAAGTGTGCTCCCCAAGCCATGTCTGAGGCATCTGTCGTTAAAATCTGACTCGCCTCTGGTCGGGTCACAGAGAGTCCCTTGTTTAGGTGACATTCCTGAGCCCACCACAAGAATTCCCTTTGGATGCAAGGTATTATCTGAATGACAGTGTTCAAATCGTGGCAGTGTTGAGTCCATACGCTTTTGAGATACCATTGTAGCTTCCTCATATGCAGTTTGGCATTGGGAAGCACCAGAATACAAGATGCCATGAACCCCAAGGCCTGAAGGACTGTCCTTGCAGTCAGCCTGGACCGTAGAGATAATTGCTGGAAGTAAAGGGCAAGATTTGTTTGTTTGTCCGGGGTCAAAAACGCCATCTGAGAGGCTGTGTTCAGTCTCACACCCAGAAAGCACATGTCCTGAGAGGGTACTAGACTGGACTTTGTTTCGTTCACAGAATACCCTAGGCACCTTAACACTGTCATAACATACTGAAGATGGTGAAGTAACTTGACTTTGTCTTGAGCAAGAATCAGGCAATCGTCCAAATAAGGATAAATTTGTATTCCCCTTAGTCTTAAGAAGGTTATCACCGGAGCCAGGACTTTTGTGAACACCCTGGGCGCAGTAGATAAGCCAAAGGGCAATGCAGAGAACTGATAATGAAAAGTGCCAGCCCGAAAACGCAGGAACCTCCTGCAGCTGGGCCTGATAGGAATGTGAAGATAAGCCTCTTTGAGATCCAGAGTTACCATCCAGTGATCTTTGCCTAGCAGAGGCAGAAGCTGTTGCAAAGTTAACATCTTGAATTTGGGAATGTCCAGGTAAGTGTTGAGAATAGACAAGTCCAGAATTGGCCTCCAAGTGTTTCCTTTCTTTGGTACCAAAAACAGACGAGAATAAAATCCTAGGCCCACTTCTGACGGAGGGACCCCCTGGATAGCCCCCATTTTTAAAAGCAAAGAAATCTGTTTGTGAGCCTCCAACTTTCGCTGAGGAGGAACGTCTGGCATACCTTTGAAAGGAGGCAAGGTGTGAAAATAAAACTTGTAGCCTCGGTTTATAATGTCCAACACCCATTTGTCCTGGGTGACAAAAAGCCAATTTTGCCTGAAAAGTGCCAACTTTCCTCCCAGAGGAGCTGCCAGACAGGAGGGATCTGGCAGCCGGAGATACAGGTCATTGGGTCTGTTTACGAAAAGGCTGACCCCTGCCCTCACCTGAAGATTGTGCAGGGGAACTCCACGTCCTAGGCCTGAAAGAACCCTGAGCATGAGCTCTGCCCCTACCACGTCTAGATCTGCCCCTAGACTGTAAATCAGAAGAAGGATAAGCCCATCCCTTAGTAGGCCAATTTCTGCTAAACTTAGGGGGCTGCACCTGTAAAAAATCCTTAACTGTCTGCATAGACTTAGCTTTGTCTTCCATTTTCTTCAAAACTGACTCCACAGGAGAACCAAACAGAACTTCAGATTGAAGGGGGGCATCCAAAATTCGAGCTTTAACATGCTCTGACAAATTCTGATCCTTAAGCCAGGCGTGCCTACGAATAACTGACCCAGTGGCAGCCACCCTGGAAGAAGCCTGAAGAGCATCAAAACCACACTGCAAAGAATGCTTACCCACCTGATCAGAGGCATGAACTAAATCCTGCAATTCCTTACACTCTATGCCCTCTGCCAAAGCATCTACCTTAGATTTTAACTGACTGAGGAGAAAATTCTGGTACTTCAGCATATGAAACTGGCAATTCAAAGCCCTCATTGCTAGAGTGGAAGAGGTATACACTTTTTTACCCCACCTATCCAGAGCTCTAGAATCTTTATCCATAGGAACTGGATTCTTTACAACAGAAGCCCTGACACCCTTAGGTCCCTGGCTAATAGTTTCCGGGTCAGCTCTTGGGCTCTTATACAAATATTTATGAGCCTCTGGCACTCTGTAATACCTGTCTGGCTTGACCGGGGCAGGAGGCAAAGAATCAGGATTAAGGGAAGCTTCAGAGAAAACATCCTGAACAACATCCAAAACAGGGGGTATAGCCAAGGGCCTATGCTGTGGTAAGAACAAAAATTCCCTAAGTCTCTTTCGAGAATCTGAGAAATCCTGACCTTCCCACTTAAAATGCTCCCTCATGGAATGCAGGGTTTCAGAAAAAGAAAAATCCTCTGGAGGGGAAGCAGAAGGACTAGAATCCTCTGCATCTGAATCAGAATAAGGAGGAAAATCCTGAATGTCTTCAGCCGAAGACTCCGAGTAATCTGAGGAATGCTCCAATCCTTCCACCTCTGGCTCCACCCTAGGCCTCTTACCTGGAGGGGGCATAGAACCCCTGATTAAGGTAATCAAATCCTCTGCCATTTTCAGCATACGCTTTTTTGGTACAGAACCTGCAGAACTAGGGCTGACACCAGAGGAAGACAAACCAGGCCTGACCTTGGAAGATGCCTTAGAGACAGAAGTAGAAGGCCTAACCACCTTATGCAAAGTAGGGACTACAGAGACTTGAGAGGCCCCCTCAGCCTGACCCGACTCCTGAGAGGCCACATCCTGCAAAATTAAAGGCTCCCCCTGAGACTCAGCTGAAACCTCGGCTGGATCCACAGATTCCACCGTAGTTTCTAAAGAACCGGCGTCCGTAACGGACGACTCATCCTGCTTGGACTTTAACGATTTTTCCTTACGCTTCTTAGCAGTAGCGGGCGTCGGAGGATCCGACGGCATATTGTAGTTACACCGCTTACCGAAGACAAGCCTAGCACAATCTAACCTGCGTTTAATGGTGCGCTTATTAAATCTAGCACAAAAGCGACACCCGACTACGTCGTATTCAGGCCCCAAGCAAGGAATACAGAGAGAGTGGTAATCCTTATGAGGTATCTGTTTCCCACAAGAAATACAATTATTCACTTTTTCTGACATCCGGATTTAACTGAGGCAAGAAAAGACAAAAATATTCCCCAACGGGGTACTTAGCCCAACTTGGTCTTCGGTCTGAAACTCAGAATACGAAAATTTCAGGACGCCGAACGGCACTTGCAAACGCTGCTTCTGCTTCGGACCATGCGGCAAGAAAGACTGAGGATATGGCGTCGGTCATGCGCTTTAGTACCACGGCGTACTGACGTCAGATCTGAGCGACCATGACCGACGCCAGCCTAACACTTTGGTATTCGGGCCGACCGAGGACAGTGGACTACCCACAGGTTATGACTGCAGCAATGTAAGATGAAGAACATCTTTAAATCAGCTGAGAAAGCTGGTTCAAAGGGTGGCAATGTAAGCTTTTCTAGAACAAAGTTGAGATCCCAAGTAGGTGCTGGTGCTCTCTTGGGCGGTCTTATGTTCTTAGCCCCTCTGAGGTACGGTCTTAGGAGTGGATCTGAAAATAAAGGAGGATCCGTGTTGTAATGAACTGAAATTACTGAGGCGTGGAGCTTAATAGATGAAAAGGAAAGTCCTTTGTGCAACATCTCAGTTAAATATTGTAGATTCTGAGGAATGTTTGGATTCAGGGCATTTTGGCCTTTAGTCTGGTTACAGGCGCAAAATCTTTTCCATTTGTCTGAATAGGTTTTCCTGGTGCTGGGTCTCCAGGCCTCCAGAATGACATCCAGTACAGCTTTGGATAGAGGTGTTGGTTGATTATTTAGGTAATTTGCCAAGCAGCCAGGTTTAATGTCTTGAGCTGGCTGTGTAGAATTGGATTGTCTTGCTGGGTGAGCAGGTGAGGAATTTGTGGTAAAATCCATGGTGGGCCGTGGGCCATGTTCTTTAGAACTGGATACCAATGCTGGCGTGACCAGTCTGGTGCAATGAGTACCATTTGTGGCCTCTCTAATCTGACTTTCAGCAGCACCTTTGCTAGAAGAGGCAGTGGAGGAAAGGCATACACTGTTAATGTTTTCCAACTGAATGAGAGAGCGTCCACTTTCCAGGCTTGTGGGTGGAATGTCCTTGCGCAAAATCTTTGAAGTTGGTAGTTTTGGGGGTTGGCAAACAGATCTATGTCTGGACGTCCCCATTTTTGAGTTATCATTGCAAATACTTGTGGATCCAGTTTCCACTCGTGGGGATCCATGATGTTTCTGCTGAGGTCGTCTGCCAATGTGTTTTTCTTTCCTGGCAGGAATTGTGCTTATAGTTGAACTTGGTAAGACAGTGCTGTGTTCCACAAGGTCACTGCTTGCCTGCATAGAGGGTAGGAATATGTGCCCCCTTGCTTGTTGATGTACCACATTACTGTGGTATTGTCCGTCTTTATCATTAGTTGTCCTGGGTGTAAGAGGTCCTTGAAAGCTGTTAGGGCATTCTGTACAGCTAGCGTTTCCTTTTGATTGATATGCAGATGCCTTTGATCTGTAGTCCATTTGCCCTGAATGCACTGTCCTGCCATGTGTGCTCCCCAGGCATAGTCTGATGCATCTGTTGTTATAGTTTGCCTGGCTGTAGGTAAGGTGAAAGACTGACCCTTGTTGAGGTGACATGCCTGTGCCCACCATAGAAACTCCTGTTGAAGGCAGGGAATGAGTGGTATCATTGTTTCCAGGCTGTGGCTGTGCTGAGTCCATACACTTTTCAGGTACCATTGTAATTTCCTCATATGCAGTTTTGAAAATGGTATTAGTAGTATGCAAGATGCCATAAATCCCAAGGCCTGCAGAATTTTTCTTGCAGGGAGTTGGGTCTTTGTTGCCATTATTTTGAAGTATTGAGTCAGCTGTTGTTGCTTGTCTGGCGTGAGATAAGACATCTGGGCCGTTGTATTCAAGCTGGCACCCAGGAATATTATGTTTTGTGAGGGCACTAGTTTTGACTTCTTTTCGTTTACTGTGTACCCTAGGCAACTTAAAAGGTGAGTGACAACTGCCAGATGTTTTAAAAGAATGTCCTTGCTTTCTGCTTGAATAAGGCAGTCATCCAGGTATGGGTATATTTGAATTCCTCTTTGTCTGCAGTATGCAATTACTGGTGCCAGGCATTTTGTGAAGACCTCTGAGCAGTAGATAAGCCAAAGGGCAGTGCAGAGAATTGATAATGGGTTGAACCTGCAATGAAGCGGAGGTATCTTTTGCAATTTTGTCTGATAGGGACATGCAGGTATGCCTCCTTGAGATCCAACGTTACTAGCAAAGCCTTCTTGCCCAGCATGGGAAGAAGCTACTGTAGTGTTAGCATCTTGAATTTTGGTACTTGCAGATAGGTGTTCAGAATTGAAAGATGGAGAATGGGTCTCCATGCTTTGTCCTTTCTGGGGACTAGACAGAGTCTTGAGTAAAATCCTTGTCCTTGCTCCTGTGTAGGTACCAGTTGAATGGCTCTCATGTCCATGAGAGCTGTAATTTGTTTTTGTGCCTCTGCCCATTGATTTGGTGGCAGGTTTGGCATTCCTTTTATCCTTGGCAAGGTATGAAAGTGGAATCTGTATCCTTGTGAGACAATGTTTAGGAACCAGTTGTTTTTTGTGATGATATGCCAGTTGTCTGCAAAAAGTGGTAATTTTCCTCCCAAGGGAGCTGCCAAGAGAGATTTTCTTGGTAGTTGGAGGGTTGAGTCATTGTGTTTGTCTTCTGCTAGCTTGGGGCCTGTCTTCACCTCCTTTCTGGGTTGCAGCACCCCATTGGCGAGGTTTGTAAGGGCCTTGTGAATGACCTCTGCCCCTTGGGCGTCTGTATTTGCCCCTCTGTGGTCTGTCAGAAGCTGAAAAGGACCAGTTTTTTGTTGGCCAATTTCTGCTGAAACGAGGGGGTTGTACCTGTAAAAAAATCCTTGACTGTCTGCATAGACTTTGCCTTATCCTCCATTTTCTATAAAACCTCTTCTGCTTTGACACCAAATAAGACTTCCTGCTGTAAAGGTGCATCCAATAATTTTGCTTTAACATGAACAGGCAGGGTTTGTTCTTTTAACCAAGTATGTCTATGTATGACAGACCCAGTAACAGCTGCTCTACAGGAAGCTTCCAATGAATCAAATCCACATTGTAAAGTATGTTTGTCAACCTGTTCAGCTGCATGCAACAGATCCGGCATTTCCTTAAATTCAGAATGCTCAGAATGTGTGCTCAGTTTTTGTTTTAATTGCGACATTAGGAATTGCTGATATTTCAGCATGTGAAACTGACAATTTAATGCTCTCATATAGCCAGAGTAGCTGAGGTGTATATCTTCTTTCCCCATCTATCTAGGGCTCTGGAATCCCTTTCAGAGGGTACAGGATTTTTAGCCATAGAAGCTTTAGCCCCTTTGGGACCCTTGGGAAATTGTTTCTGGGTCAGCCAGAGGGCTTTTATAAAGGAATTTGTTTGAGTCAGGTACTCTGTAGTATCTGTCTGGTTTGGCTGGAGCAGGAGGTGGGGAGTCTGGATTTAGACTAGACTAAGTAAACATCATCCACAATATCTAAAACTGGAGGGATAGCAAGTGGTCTGTGCTGGGGTAGTAAAAGGAACTCTCGGAGCCTTTTCTTAGAAACATAGTCGTCTTGGCCTTCCCAGTGGAAATGTTCCCTCATGGTATGTAAAGTTTCCCCAAAGGAGTAGTCTTCAGGGGGAGAATGCTGAGGGAATAGAGTCTTCAGCATCAGAGTCTTCATACGGGGGAAAAGCGTAATCCTGTTCCTCAGAAGAATCTGAGTGAATAGAAACCTGGTCCGAGGAAGCATAATCCTCCTCTTGTCTTGGCCTTTTATCTGGAGGGGGATGGGAACCCCTGATTAGGGTAATCAAATCTTCAGCCATCTTAAGCATCTGTTTCTTAGGCATGGGGCCTTGAACTGGAGACTGGTGTACAGTCTTTTTTGGTTTTAATGGAGTTTTAAGCTTAGCATAAGATTTAATGGTGAGTGTAGTCGGTCTGAAGACACCTTCTGTAACCGAAGGCGTTTCTACTGCACTGGGATCACCTTCTGCTCCGGTGTCGGAAGGGCTTAATGAAGATGGCTGCGATGGCCTAGTACACTCTGCTTGAGAATCCGAAGCTGTCTGGGATTCCAATTCCGCGGTCGTCAGGGGCTACGTAGGCACCTCACTGAAAACTGGAGAACTGGCAACAGGCCCAGCAGAGGCCTCAGAGTCTGGCTTGGTTCTAGGCTGCCTGTCCTTATCCTTGCGTTTTTTATGCATGCCGGTCGTCGCCTGCTCCGACGGCATGATATAATTAAATTTCCTACCAAAGTAATGTCGTGCGAAGTCAAAATGGCGTTTGATAGTTCGTTTATTAAACCTAGCACAAAACCGACAACCTGTGACGTCATGGTCTGGGCCTAGGCAAGGAATACAATAAGAATGGAAGTCCTTATGAGGTATCTGCTTCCCACAAGAAATGCAATAGTTAACTTTTTCTGACATCGGACTGACGCAAGAAAAGGTTCCCCAACGGGGCACTTAGCTTTATTGAAGACTTCGGACTGAAATTCGATTCGAAAATCTCAGGTGTCGGCCGACCGGCACTTGCGAACTGCTTCTGCTTCGGGCACCGTGCGGCAAGAAAGATTGAAGAAAATGGCATTGTATGCCTCTTATATACCCCTGGCGCACTGACGTCAGGGAAGATGTGACAGCAACCGATGCCGGACCAAGACTTTGGAATTCGGGCCAACTGCAGGACCACCTGATGGCAGGATAACCCAAGTGTGATGACTGCAGCAGGGTAACACGATGAACATCAATGTCATATTTATTAATGGACAACTACAAGCTACACAAATTTCCTCTCCCAATAGCATTTTAAAGCATGTTTTAGCAGTTTCTTCCACCGTGGCATATCTACACAATCAGCTTCCTTTTCAGTTGGGGCTGAATGAATTCTCAGGATACTTTCTTTAGGAATTTCTTTCTTATTTCACCTAAGAAGTGAAAGTTACTTGCCAAGAAAAATAAATATAATATGGTACCTGCAGCTCATGCTGAGTCAGCCTTTTGTAGTCTGAAGGTTAAGAAATCTGATAACCATTAACAGCAGTTCCACTAATTATTCATGTTCTGCAATTCTTGAAACATACTCTGGCTGACACAGTAGAGAAAGACAGGACCTCAGAGTAAAAAAAAAAAATCCACTTTTTTTTACAAAGTCTTGTACTCTCAACTATTTCTTTACATTTACACATATAGTTTACAGATTGTGTAACACATATCAAGGAAGCATATGCAACCGTCACTGAAAATTAGCCATTGATACTTTTACTAGGGATTCTCAAACTTGTTTTAAAAACAAGTACTTATTTATAGGTTCACAGATTCATAGGTATGTACTAGGCTGAGGGTATTTTTAAGCCTAGCCAGAGTGTGTCGGCTTTTGCCGCCCCATCGATTAATTAACTGATCCTCTGTCAAGCAGAGCCAATGAAGTGATCCCAGGGGTGTATTTTCTGTTACCCATCCACTCATCAAGGCTTCTCTTGAAGAGTGTTCGTGAGGGGCTCTGCCTAATGTAGTTTGGAATTTTGTTCCAAAGCATGGGGACTCTCTGTGACAGGAATGTATCCCTCCAGCATGTTCTATTTATTGTTGTGGCGAGGTTTAGCTCACTAGAGAGCGCGGCTCACAGTGACTTAAATTTCTTTAGGTGGAACATGTCCATCAATTCTGAGTTGGACATGGCTTTGTAAGTCAGGCAGAGATCACCTCTGAGTAAGCGATATGCCACTAAGTACAGCCTGAGTTTTTTCAGTC